>NC_064536.1:13442411-13742411 GCF_023856365.1 Brienomyrus brachyistius
GCAAGAACGTCAGTTGAGCCCTTTGGATGCTAGGATAACTAATATCACATTGTGCCGATTAAGAATGTCTGTCAAAAGCTAATCAACACTGAGGGAGAGCTACTGAGGACAAGGTACTGATGGAGTAGAGTGCTTACTAGCTAAATCACCATCTAAGGCCCAGAACAAACTGGCTGTGTGGTATCCGCATTGCACGTTTGCCCACACCGGCCGTATTGCTGCTGCGGCACGGAACCACGCGTCTGTCCACACCGGCCGTATTGCTGCTGCGGCACGGAACCACGCGTCTGTCCACACCGGCCGTATTGCTGCTGCGGCACGGAACCACGCGTCTGTCCACACCGGCCGTATTGCTGCTGCGGCACGGAACCACGCGTCTGTCCACACCGGCCGTATTGCTGCTGCGGCACGGAACCACGCGTCTGTCCACACCGGCCGTATTGCTGCTGCGGCACGGAACCACGCGTCTGTCCACACCGGCCGTATTGCTGCTGCGGCACGGAACCACGCGTCTGTCCACACCGGCCGTATTGCTGCTGCGGCACGGAACCACGCGTCTGTCCACACCGGCCGTATTGCTGCTGCGGCACGGAACCACGCGTCTGTCCACACCGGCCGTATTGCTGCTGCGGCACGGAACCACGCGTCTGTCCACACCGGCCGTATTGCTGCTGCGGCACGGAACCACGCGTCTGTCCACACCAGCCGTATTACTGCTGCGGCACGGAACCACGCGTCTGTCCACACCGGCCGTATTGCTGCTGTGGCACGGAACCACGCGTCTGTCCACACCGGCCGTATTGCTGCTGTGGCACGGAACCACGCGTCTGTCCACACCGGCCGTATTGCTGCTGTGACACGGAATCACGCGTCTGTCCACACCGGCCGTATTGCTGCTGTGACACGGAACCACGCGTCTGTCCACACCGGCCGTATTGCTGCTGTGACACGGAGCCACGCGTCTGTCCACACCGGCCGTATTGCTGCTGTGGCACGGAATCACGCGTCTGTCCACACCGGCCGTATTGCTGCTGTGACACGGAACCACGCGTCTGTCCACACCGGCCGTATTGCTGCTGTGACACGGAACCACGCGTCTGTCCACACCGGCCGTATTGCTGCTGCGGCACGGAGACACGCGTCTGTCCACACCGGCCGTATTGCTGCTGTGACACGGAATCACGCGTCTGTCCACACCGGCCGTATTGCTGCTGCGGCACGGAGACACGCGTCTGTCCACACCGGCCGTATTGCTGCTGTGACACGGAATCACGCGTCTGTCCACACCGGCCGTATTGCTGCTGTGACACGGAATCACGCGTCTGTCCACACCGGCCGTATTGCTGCTGCGGCACGGATATTTTTCATGTCTATGATTTACACCTAGGCATTGAAACTATAGTGAAAGGTGTCAGTTATGCTGTTGCTGTTGTTATGATGTCAGTTTGACAGTTTTATAATATCAAAAGATATTATACCTGTCTATTTTTGCTGAGAGGCACTTATCACACGTGTGAAAAAGAGGCACCATTCCGACTCTCTAGATGAGCCATAAAGACCGAGAGAGAAAAATGCCCACTGTCACTAGTTTGACAAAAAGGGGCGTCGCTAAGATGCAGCGCTTCAGCCATCTCGCTTAACTCTGGAAATACCCGGTTCTAAAGGCGCGGGTTAGAGAGGAGCTGCAGAGATACGACATGATGTTCATCGGGACCACTGCTCCCAGCATCGACGGGAGATGCCCCGACACATTTCAGCAGGGTTTACCTTTGGAAGCTCTGACTCCGGCTTTCGATGCGCGAGGAGTTTGTACGTGTTCAGGTTATTTTCGAAGCTCCTATAATGACAGGAAGGACACAAATGGATTCATAAATCAGGGATCATCCAATTACTTCAATAGCGTCCAACTTATGAAAGCCTCTCATCTAAAGATGAATCATAAAAGCTTCTCAAAAGATCCATTAAAACTTCATTATAGGCCATTAGCATGATAGTAAGTATGTGGGCTAATGCAAATAATTATGAATGTATATATATTTATAACCAAATGAATTATTACAAATAGCTTCTTTGGCTTAAGTCACCTCAGCAACGAGATGAATTTTTCTGCACCCAGAAAGCTATACTCGATCAGCTTTATGGTTTTCCGAGGAAGCTTCCGGAAAGCCATACCTGCCACGCAGCTTCACGGCTTCTTCGAACTTCTTCTCATCCATGGCTTTCTGCACCTCTTGTGTCTGTTGGAAGAAAGCGGTGCATTTAGCATCTTTGATTCGACATCCATTCAATCGCAATCCACAGGTCGACCTTCCAGACATTCCTAGTCGATCGCGGCAATGAGACTGTCACCTTCGTACTGCCGCATCAATTAGCATACTTCACACTGCGTGGTAAGGTCACTTGCTAACTTCATTAGCACATAGAGGACGTACGAGTATTTTTTTTCTGGGACTGCATCTGATGCTGAAAAACAATGCAGACGTCCTACCTCTCCGCAAATTGGCAACTACTCTTTGACTGGTTTTAATTTAATTTGGTTTTAATTTACTCCTTGAGCTTAAGCCAGAAAATCCCGGTGACCACTGTTCTGCATCTACCCGTCGCCCATAACTGTTCATCCAGGAGAGGGCGACAATGAGCCTGCAGGCCATCGCGGGAAGCACTTGGCAGGGAACACTCCGGAGGGGATCCCAGTACCTGTTAGCATACACTACAAATAGCTTAAGTTCCATTATTTTACTCGTTTGCGCAGCATGGCAAACACCCTCTCGACACAGTAAGCTCTTCTCTAAAGTGTCATTCCAGCACGCTGGTCTGGCATACTCACACACTCATCCAAACAGCGCCGCGTCGCTAAGCAACGTAACCTCTCTTAATCCCTTGCTGACACTGTTCCACAGTAATTATGTTGGCTACCAGCAATCACGTGACACTGGGCTGCTCTTTCCATAGCAGTGCGAGGCCCTGAGTCAGCAGCCAGTCCTCCCGGCATGTAACGGGCTTCTGCGGACCCTCCCCTGGACACCTACCATCTGCACGCACTCCATCAGTGGCAGGCGTACCGCCTGGTTCCCACAGAGCGACACCACGCAGGCCGGGGTGTTGGCTGTCGTTTCCAACAGGGCGTGCACGGCCTCCACGCCCATCCGGCTAGCCTGGGGAGGGGGGGCAGATGGGATGAGTTTCAGCTCGCCGCTAGTGACCACGACTGAACCGGCCTCCCACATACAAAAGCACACTAAGCCTCAAACCCAGGCTACAGCAATCGTTCCATCATGGCTGTTGCCATGACTGCTTGGAAAACTCTCTCAGAGAAGGAGGATGAAGACTGTTCTATTTCAAAACACCCTATACTGTATATCCACGATATCTACATAAAGCAGCAGGTTTCAGACTGTGGTACACATACCACCAGTGGTACTTGGAGCGCCCCCTGGTGGTATGTGAGAAGGTCGCCGTAATTTGTTCCTGTGATTCAGGAATCTGATTTGTTCACCCCTGTGGTGCCTGTGCTGCCTGGGTTGGATCTGAAGTGTTGCCGAAGGGAGGCAGCGATCACCTTCTACCGTCAAAGGCATCAGGTCAACAAGAACCGGTTCCGCGGGAAATAAAACAACGGACAGTGAAAACTGGCCACATTTGGCGACTTACCAGGATGCGGTCGAATGCGGAGGGCGTCCCGCCCCTCTGGACGTGTCCCAGAATGGTGACTCGTGTGTCGAAGCCAAGGCATTTCACGACGAGCTGAGGGAGAAGCGAGGAGTAGCTCTGTAACGCCGTTCAAAGGTCTCTCCCTGCGTAAAACCCTGAGATTTCTCCTCATTTCATTAACGAAAAGCTAATTTAATTTCAAACTAGCCCAGTATGTCATGCAAAGTATGTAAAATGCATTTTAGAAGGTTATAGTTTGTTTATAGCCATATACGTCATGTAAAACTGCATTATTATTGTATTTAATAATGTTACTCTGCTTTTACACATTCAACATACGTATTTGTACCAACTTAACTGCACAAAGTCCACTAAAAGAGGTTTCAGCAAGTATAACCAGGGAGAGAAGAGACATGCATTTAGAGGACAACATCCAGGAAGGTGAAGCACACAGGAAAGCGCATGCAAAGCAGTCACGTGAGAGCACGTCGACCAATCGCGATGAGGAAAGGCAAGGAGGGGGCGGGACACAGTACTGGAACAGCCAATAGCCGAACTCCTGCAGGACCACAATGAGATCATCCAAGGTGCTGAAGTAGGCGGCCTGGTCCTTTCAGTGGAGCTCCATGTTAGTGCTGCTGTCCACTGCAAACCATTTCTGACATAATGGTGCTACAGGGCTTTCAGACTAGAATCCGATATACTCATCAGAGCAGGAAACCTGCCAGAAAGCTAACAGAACAGTTTCGTTTCGGCCATTTTCCCCTCTCGGGAGTGGAATGGGCGAACGAGACCATAGTAGAGCACACTGCCGAAATGCATCAACGGTACCGGACAGGAGGACCGGCGTGTCTATGGAGTGACAGAGAGATGCAGGGCTGCACACAGAAAAGTGGACAGAGGTCAGAGGTTAGAGGTCAGGGATCGTTGCAGGAGTGCCACTGCTTTTCCACCTTGTACTTACATTCTTAATATGGTCAGTGGTAATGGGCTTGTTGTAAGAATCAATGGCCCCCTCCGCTACAATAATGATATTCAGCCTTTTCTTTCCCGCGCGGTTCTACAGAGAGCGGGAGATAAGACACATGTGACCACTTTGCATGGGCTTCCAAAAGCTGGGGTCCGTTCACGGGGGCCCTCATCTGCCTTGCCTGCCTGCCTGGCCCCCCCCACTGGAGGCCCCAACTTCCTGCTTCACCTTCCTGTACTCTCCGTTACTCACGTCCTTGACTTCGTTAGAGGTTATGGGTTTGCCGTGCCTGTCAATCGCCCCCTCAGCCACCAGAATAATGTTCAGCCTGGATCCCCTCGAGCGGCACTGCACAGGGGAGACACTGCGGGCGTGAGCTCCGGCGTCCCCCGGCAGAGCTGGCTAACGTGGGACCCCATGTGGCAGCGCTGATCTCAGATCAGCCCAGGACGCTAAGGAGAGGCTATGTCTGCCTCTGATCTGCATGTGCTACCGCAAATCATTAACAAACAGAACCCGCACATTATAACCCATCTGTGTAAAGTATACCTGTATAACTAGCTGTACTGTAATGAAAAAACAGACACATCAGAACAGACTCTGTTGAAGAAAGGAATATAAACATGTCAGCAAAACAAGTTCATTCAAATACTGTACATTAAATAGAAGTAATCGATTACAAATCATGTGCCAATATCAATGCATCTAACTTGTGTGAAACATCATGCATCACATCTGTTATAATAGCATATATTTAATTAGATTTTTTGCAGCACTGGTAATTCCTTTTATAATATATACTATATACTTATACTGTAATCTTAATAGAAGCTTCACAGACTAATATGTGTGTGGGCGGAGCTTGAAATCTGGGTGCTCCGCCTCCCCGAATTAGAATGCCGTGTGAGCGGAAATCAGAGGTTAAAGGTCATTCCCCCTCCCCCGCACCTCAGACAGTTTATGGCACATCTGCTCCTCCCAGCCGTCCTCAGGAGGCATCTCAGGGATGAAGACCCAGTCAGCACCGCAGGCCAGGGCGCTCACCAGGGCCAGGTAGCTGCAGGGGGCACAGGAAACACAGAGACTCACAGAAAGTCACAGAGGAAACACAGAGACTCACAGAGGAAACACGGAGACTCACAGAAAGTCACAGAAGAAACATGGAGACTCACAGAGGAAACACAGAGACTCACAGAAGAAACACGGAGACTCACAGAAAGTCACAGAAGAAACACGGAGACTCACAGAGGAAACACGGAGACTCACAGAGGAAACACGGAGACTCACAGAGGAAACACGGAGACTCACAGAAAGTCACAGAAGAAACACGGAGACTCACAGAAAGTCACAGGGGAAGCAGAGAGACTCACAGAGGAAACACAGAGATGCAGAGACTCACGGCAGAAACAGAGAAACATGGAGTCTTGCACAGAAACTCAGAGATCCACAGAGACTGACACAGAGACTCGCACAGAGATTCAGCCTAACGCAGAGACTCAGAGATGCAGAGACTCGCAGAGACTCAGACCTTCAAAGCTATGCACATTTCATAGAGACCAAACAGGCCTAAATACCCGCAATGCCGTCCCATCACCTCCAGCACGAACGTCCTCTGGTGGCTGCAGAGACGTGAGAGAAACAGAGAGTCAAAGAGGCGCCGGAACCACGGCTCAGCCAACGAACACGGGTGGCCATGGAGGTTACCTCTGAGCTGTGGTCATGATGGCGTCCACCACCTCGATGATCCTGTGCAGGGCCGAGTCCGTTCCGATGGTCATGTCGGTGCCGCAGAAATCGTTGTCGATGGAGCCCACCATGCCGACAATGTGCAGGGCTGAGTACTTCTGCACCGCGTCCGCGTCGATCAGGCCTGCAGGGGGCGAGGCCGAAGTGTGAGCGCAACCCGCCCATTCCGGAATGCGGGGCATCACTATGGTTACACAACCACAAACCGGACCTCTAGCTGAACCCCCCCTTATTGATCACTAATGTGAATTGTTGTTGATATTTTTTTCCCTGCAAATCCCAAGTGATGGAGAATCTACAAAAATGGATCAGAACCAGGGGATAGTGGGTAAAAATATCATTCTGGGAGAACAGATCCAATAATTTATGGGGATATTATTACTATGTTGGGTGCTACTTGTGGCTTATCAGATGCCGTAATCCAACTACTACTTGACATTTTATCCATTTGTGTAGCCTGGCTTGCAAAAAATGATCCCACCGGTCCGAAGTTGACATCGAGTCATTTCCCACAATGCCCCAGAGCCACACCCTGCTGCAGCAGCTCCTCCAGTAGGCCGCTCCACTCCTCCCTGAAGAGGTTTGCGCCCGTGAGGCTCCCGTCGCCGCCGATGACACACAGGTTGGTGATGCCGTGCTGCACCAGGTTGTGGGCGGCCTTCAGGCGGCCCTCGTGCTTGCGGAACTCCATACAGCGGGCGCTGCCTATTACCGTGCCGCCCTGCAGGAAGCCGAGTCATGTCGGGTGAGGTGGGGGGGGGCAGGCACACACATACACAGACACACACGCACACACAGGAGCTCACTCGTCTAAGTATACAGGCGTGCATTAACAAGTGCAGGCATGCATGTTTATTGACTGCAGATGGTACATATTTGAGACTCCAGTGAGCGTCCAGAGAGCCCAACCCCCCTGAGCAGTTGCCTGGTAACAGACACTGCACGAATCACATTCCCTTATCACATCCTGTCCCGCCCCCTCCAGCCTCCCTGCACCAATCACCGGCTCACGACGCCCACTCACCACTTGCAGCATGCTGGAGACGCTCTCCCATGTGGCCTCAATGATGTTGTCCCCGCCGTCCACCATGCCCTGATAGCCCTGTAGGGGGAGCACAGACACCCGACACTCACTCGCAGTGACACAGAACACGCCTCCTCTCTTATCGCTTTTATGTGGGCGCTAACAATGCCAATCCGAATGGACCTGAGCCAAGTGTCACACAAGACTCAGTGATTCACTGGAAATCAAGACGTGATGGCAAACAGTGACAACCGGGCCACACCTAAGAGAAGCTGAACTCACTTCCTCAATACCACCTTTACAGCATGACGTAGCAGCTGCTGCCATGTTTGGGCCTCTAGGAGGAGGGAGTCTCGCCAAAAGTTACTTCTGCCAGACAAGAAATGTCAGCTCCGGGGTGGAAAATAATAATTATTACCTCGCGCTCTTTGTGTCACCATAGCTTCCACGCTATAAATAGCCTTCTGCCCCAGGACACAGTAAAATAAGATCCTCTCGACCAACATCAGTGCTGATTAAGTGACTGATTATAGACCTGCTATGGTCAAAGACTATGCTCTCATGGAGGCTGTGAGCCTGCGGAGGTCTGCTGACCCCTGCTGGGAAGTCAGGGGTGTAGCCAGTGTTTTACATATAAAAAAACATGGGCTATACCCCTGACTTCCCAGCAGGGGTCAGCAGACCTCCGCAGGCTCACAGCCTCCATGAGAGCAGCTCAGTCTGTCTAGCCTTTTCTCATCTCCCTGGTACGCCATCGTGTCAGTGTCCTGGTCTTACCTCATGGATGAAGTACACTTTGGCTCCCACGTAGATTCCCATGCGGACAACAGCGCGGACGGCTGCGTTCATACCTGCACGGGATACAGAAGAGGAGAGCGATGAGTTTACATCAACCAGCTGAGTACTCTGTGACTGTGACTGTTTATGCTCAACTGGATGGTTGAAACAAAATCCCGGTCTGGACTTTTAATCTCTGGACCTGAATTACTCAACTCTGGCTATGATGTTCTATTAATGTTAAATGATGTTGGTTAAATTATGCCAGCTGTCTCATAATCTCCTAAAGTCACCCCATTATTTGCAGTAATCATCCCACACACCCATGGGTTTTCAAACTCAACCAAACACACCTTATTTGGCTAATCAATACCACTTTCTAAACTAATTACATTAATTAATTGATTGAGCTGGTGGTGAATACGCTAACAAATCCATGCAACGCCTGAGGTGCCCCTGAAGAGAGGTTTGGGAACTGAAGCGGTGTTAATCTAGTCATACAACTAGATATCAGTAAATTTTTGGAGTACAAAAAAAATTCCTGTAATTTTTTTTATCGTGTTATTCCTAATTTGCATACGTTCTAATGTTAAATGTCTTTTTGACACTTACTACCCAGACAAATAGCTGTAAACATTTCCTTTGACTGCCTAAAACTTTTGCATATGTAATTATGTACATTTGTATATGAATATACTTGTATGCATCTATAGGTGTTTCTACATACATTTATGCTTATATAAATTTGCATATATATATGTGTGTATTTGTGTGTGTGTGTGTGTGTGGGGGGGGTATATATACATATATATATACAGACTTCTATGTGTGTGAATAAATACATCAAAGGACTACAATGGCTCAACTACAGCAACACAATTCTCTGGGTTTTCAAAGGCCTTGAGAGGTATCAGGCAATAGCCAGGGACGCCTTTTCCTGTGCTGGACGCTTTGCTAAGGCCCCCAGCGACTCGCTGCTGAAGGTGGAGACAGACGAGAGGCCAGGCTCCCAGACCACTCTATTTAAATGCCACTTTGAGTTTGCTATGCTAATGCTGTTACTAGGAGACCAAATGTAATTAGCAAAGAGGCCCTACCGCATATATCTAAGCAGGCGGCAGGACAAGCAGGGTCAAGTGTGTTTCACTGCAATGACCTTAAAATGCTCCTTTAATGTCAAAAAAGGGCCCTTTACATCCCATATATGACAGGCATTCCGGTGAAGGTCAATCCAGCATAAAATGACAGGCAGAGCACATAAATAGATGACTTTGGAGCGTGACACGTTCAGCGCGACAGTTTTATCCCCTGCTTCTGTTCCTCTGACAGGCTTTGACAGCACGGCCATCTTAATTAACAGCGGTGACAAGGGCACCTGAGCAAGTCCTGTGACCCAACGCAGGTGAGGATTGTACACGAATAAATCCTCAAGTAGCCAGGCCTCAGAACATGCATCAGCGGAAATTAGAAAAAAAAATCCCATGATTCATCAATTCCAAACCAGTGACCTTGAGACACTATTAAGTTCCTTATTGCCCAAAGGCATGCTTCTAATTTAGTCTACAAAACTGTCCTATTCTAAAGAATAATCCTTTTGTATGAAACAGTCCACGTCTGTTCAGTCATTAATGTTCCAGGTACTGGTCACCTGTCCTGACACACACACACACACACACACACACACACGCACAGAGCATCCCTTACTGCTGGGGGAATGTGGGATTCCACGCCATGCTCCTGTCAATAACGATTCCTGTCACAGCAACATGGGGGAGGGGCTACTTACAAGGTGACCTTATCTATCAAATTCACCTGACATCTTTGCATTAATAGAACGGCATTTCAGGAAGACCGAACAGGAGTGATGCCTGACTACGCGAACATTCCCGAAGCTGATGAAACGCCATCACAGCCCCACTGACTCAAAGTGATACGCAGCTGAGTCACGCCGACTGAAAGGAGAATGTGGCGAAATGACTGGCACGTTTTCGGTATGATCTCAGGTTGGGGGTGTGGGCGGCCGGGATGCTCGTGTTTCCACTAGAGCGGCCTCGGCGCTGCGACTTGCATATCCTCACGTACGCACATCCATCCATTTCTCGGTCTGTCCTCCCCTCCATACAACCATCATGACACAGCCGACGTCCCCATTTATACATAAAACAGAACCAGTGTTTTCGCCGCGCAAAAGTGCACTGATCCCGAATCCCTGTTATTATTATTATATCTACATTTCTACTAATGCAGATTGCTTGTCAAACCACGTAAACGCCGGACTTCCTGTTTCGCTCAGAAATAAATGTAACGCTACACCTTATCACTTCTCCCGCTATACAAACCAATGGATCATGCGACCCTATATACATTACACAGAAAATGGTTCTTATATTTTAAAAAAACATTATCAGATCACGTTTATCATGTTAATACAGACGGATTTAGAGAGGATGCGGCGCTGACAAGTGGATGTGACCGTAATCGTGAGGAGGAAGCTCTGCAATGCAGCTTTCGATTTTTTTTTTTAACTAAACATGATACTTGTGTATATGAGTAAAACGTGCAGATGACATTTTAAAGCACGAGACGTTTCGTTTAGTTCATGCGACGATGCAACTCTGCGGCTGTAACATCTAAGTAATCACATGTTGCGTGGTATTTTTAACTGTTTTCGCTCTACTGGGTTGCTACGTATACCGGTGTAATAAATATCACGCCGTCTGTAAACAGTGTATTTCACTACATAATAAATTGATGACTGCGCCTTTCCTTGCAGTGTTGCGACCGACATCGTTAAGTCTCCCGCACGGTTACAGCGATGTAGAGGAAATAAAGCGAAATCGCCCGTCTTTCCACGAACTGGCATTACAGGCTGTGGAGTGACAGTGTAACCTCGCAGGACACTTTACCTTGAGCATCCCCCCCGCTTGTCAGCACGGCGATGGCTTTGCCAGCGCCGGAGAGGTTCTCGAAAAATTTCTTGTCTGGCTGCGCCATGTTTTCCGTCTTCACCCTCCAAGTGGATATATAATAATATTAGTGCTCAAATGCGGGCTATATAAATATTAAAAGTGCCGGTTATCGTGGGACTTGAGAGAAATTCCTGTAAGAATGTCCGCCCCCTCTCTTATATGCCCTTGCCGTGCTCCGCTTTTTACCAAGAGAAGCCTCACCGGCACTGTGAAACCCACCGACAGTGACTCACCGATGGCATCGACGGCCAATCAGCAACCGTCATGCGACCACTCACGGCCAATCAGAATGAGGCGTGAGGCCGGCAAAGCGGTGAGAAGAACGGGGAGAAATCAACAGGAAGCCGCAACGATGTTCTCTCCGTTTCATTTCTCCCTCTTAAGGAAGAAAAGGAGCAGGACACTGCTTTGCGCAGGATGATCTGAAGCTAGAGTAAGGTAATATACCGATCACGCCACTTTTGTGGGCACTTAGCTTCGTCGCACTTAAAATAAGTCAACAGTTATCAAATGACGCACCTTCACACTTCCAATACTTTGGAAATCAGCTCTTCATCGCAACAGCTGCATCGGAGTCACGTACTCAGCTGCAGTCCCTGGAGCCCTTGTTTGACAGTGAATGTTATCCAGTCTTTAACCATATTTGATTAGATAAAAGAAAACTCAAATCAACAATAAGTTTTGACAGTTATGCAATTTATTTAGTGGAGAAAGTTACGAAACGCCCACTACTTTCACGTAGGGAAGATTAATCACATTCTTACACTCGATAACTGGTTATGACATCTTTAGCAGGGATGGCTGCAGTGAAATGTTAAGACCTCCCACCTTCAGCCCCAGACTTTGGGGTCTCCCAGGTCTCACCAAATTTTGCTGAGCTGGGCGGGGGTGGGGGGTGAGTGGGGGGTCGTGACCCACCTGGAAAGTGCAGCTCTGTGAGGTCAAAGAGGGAGGGGGGGGGGGGGGGGGGGTCCTGACATGAATCTTCTTGACCAGGGTGGGGGAGGGGTGACGACATTAAAGGTTGTTGGTAAGGGATGTCGACCTTCTTTGGGCAAATGATTTATAGCCATGACCTGTGTTCGTTTATTTTTAATTCACCACGGACAGATTTCTAAGATATTGCACATCATTTGCAGGTGTCGGTGGGACACTCCCAGAATGTCCAGAAGAGGCGGGACGTCTGAATGTCTGCTGTCGTCATTGGACAGTCCTGTCAGGTAGTTCTGACACCTTCCTCCCTGCAATCTACAGTAAGACTTTATCCATACGGCCAGTCATCCAAAGAGTCACTGCTGTCCCAAACTTTCTGAACCTGAGCAGTAAGACTCTGACAGTGACTCATGGAGCACTAAAGCCTTAAAAAGTCTTTGTACTGCTTTCCTTGCTGGTATCAAGAACTTCCATTCTCTGGCAGTTCGTCAGTATTGGCTCATAGCGTGATGGTCCTTTAGAATCTGTGTGTTAACAAGATTACTCTCATCAAAAGGGCTGGATAGTCAGAGCTATATCGATCAGGGCTGGTCCGAATCAGGCCTGACTGCGTACCAAAGTGTTCCAGCAGCAGACGCCAGTCATTCTTTTAGCTGTATTGCATTAAGCAAAAGGGCAAAACCTTTCCTACACCTCAATATTCAATTTTTAATTACTTTGCAGAAGCAACAGAACCTGGACTCCTCTTTTTCTGCTTTCACAACACTTAGTACTAATAGACACGTTTAAAAAAAATTTTCAAGGGGGATGGTGGGGGTTAAATGTTTGTGAGGGGAGGGGGTGTGCATGTGCAGGGACGTGCTGGAGGGGGGGGCTTGCCTGAGCACCTGTCTGTTTTGTCCAAATGATTGAAAGTGCCTAGTTCTGAGACATTAGCAAACCCCACCTAATTAAATTTTGTTTTGATTTGCCGAGGGGAAGACAACCTACCCCCCCCCCCCCACAAAAAGCCTCTGCACTGCCTGTTAGCCCAGGTTAGCTCATGTTAGCCCAGTGATGCACGGATGACCAGCCTGTCTAATGTCATCTACAAATGACACATACTCTGGATCAGGGTCTAACAGATCACGGTCAGCTGCTCAAGCTGTGGATTTTGGCCCCAGTGCCTCACATAGTTTCCCAAAAACAAGCCCCTTCCCCTAACCGCAAGAGGTCTGCCCTCTTCGGTCTTAGCCAATCAGAATATCCCAGAAGGCCTATCTGTCCACCCTTGTGAGCCTGTGCACATGATAAGCTCCGATGGTGACTAAATATAGAGAGGTGTCCCATGTGAGCCCAGGGCTGCAGGGCAGCACCCAGGCAGCACCGAGGTCTGGCCCAGCCTGTCAGCCTCAGTCACAAATCCAAGCTGTTTATAAACTCTCTTCACGAGGCCCACCGTCGAAGCAGCATGTTCAGCTCACTTTGGCTCCCCCTATAGGTGACATACAGTATGTGCAAATCTGCACCCAACATACCTGCATAATCCGCTTTCCACCGTGGAAGCGATTTTGTGTATATCAGCACATTTACTGGCACCCAGCCCTTACACGACACAGTTATACAGTAAATTCATCACTGGAGGGACAGAGAGATTGTCAGGGGATATCTCGGCTCTTCCCACACAGGAATGTCATACCTGGTTGAGTAGTACTTGATGGTACGTTCATCTACAACCCTGGAAGACAATATTACTAAGGTCAGAACCAATCAAGTAGCCTGGTTTCTCAGGAAATGGTCAATCAGTGTTAGGACCAGGGCAAACACAAGTTAAACATCACATGTCCATATGGCAAAAAGTTGTGTTCGGTATCAACATATAAACATCATTTGACAGAAATTAAAATTTACTGTTTATTTCCAAGAAACTGTTATAATATGTCCAAACTTTTTTCTAAGGAATTTTAATTTGTTTTCTTTCCAGAAAATGGCCTTGGTAGTATTATCCTAACATATCAACATAGCAGTATTCTGAATTTGCTGAAAATTTGCGCCTAAATGATTAAAACAAGTTTGTTTCTTTGTACATGAGCACACAATAGCATGGGGTATACCACAAAGTAGGATTTTTCCATTAGCCAGATAATTTAAGCCAAATGTAATTATTGTCCAATAAGAATGTTACTTATGTTACTTACTTATTTTTTCTTAGCGAAATACCCCCCCCCCCCGTCCACCAGGTTTGATGTTCCTGTGACTCCGCTAAAAAAGTCACTTTCAGGGTTTTAGGTTTTATTGTCACATGTTTGGAGGAACTTGATGAAATTCTTGTGCTACAGTTGCAGTACCTGGGAGGACTATAGGACTAACAATAGTGCAATGATTGAGGAAACATCAATCCTCAAACACTGTAATCTTTCGTAATCATTAACGGTGCTTCCTGCGAATTTAGACGTTGAGTTTTTCGCAACTGGGCATTTTCGAATTCTGTTGTGTAGGCTGACATCTAGTGGTACTATGGACAAATTACAGCGTATATTACTGCCTTGGCAATATGATCTTGGATTTGTTTCCACAACAGACAGCTTAAGTAGTGGAAATAGTGAAACCGGTTCTGAAAGAACATAATGTGTTATACATTAATTTTGGTTCATTCTTTACAGTCCGGTGTTCACCTACAGCCTGTAAAATCTGTAACCTGCTGAGTAAACAATGGTCCAATGCTTTGTACTTCAGTGGATGTGTCCCAGGCGTCCTGTAACCCTGTAATCAATAAGCTCTTATGAAAAATAGGTGGATGTAGCACTTTATTGGGGTCGTTCCATATCAAATCACCCAGAGGGTCCCAGGTCACCCTCTCAGATTCCCCTGAAAAGTTCACCAGTACCAAACTTATAGTGAAACCCCAAACGTTACGTCTGTATCTCTATTAGTTTTGAAACTACACCCTTTTGAAATTTTAAAAATATATTTTGCTAACTAAGCGTTTTTGATCAAATTTCTGACATTCATAGCTGCTTTGATATGGCATGACCAGCTTTGAAACCTTGTGACTAGGCCAGACCGTGTCTGTAAAATCCAAACAGTTTGGCTGCATCTTACGTACTTTTCCTCCTACAAGGCTTTGATCTGGCCAGAAATTCAAAACGGCAGCCCCTCTTGAGAGCTTCTCACTCAGACAGGCTGCTAGATAACACAAAATGCGAAAAATTAAGATATCCAAAAGCTGTAGTTTCAAAACTATAGGAGAAGCAGAGCTTTTTGGGGATGTCTCCACGAGGTTGGTGTAGGAGCACCTGTAAACTAGGGGCAGATCTAGGAAGTCTTTCTCAGACTGTGTGGTTTGATATGGAATGACTTAATATTGATATATACAAGGTGACAGATGCTGAATGCTAGATGTGTAATCAAACTTAATTCTGAGATGAAACGATTACTCATTAAAAAACAGACATTTGACTCTACAAATTTACATAGTTTTATTGTTATACATGTTTTTATGAAGGATTAGCATATATTGATCAGCCCGTTACTGCGTGGTAAGAACAAATACGGTTTTGCCAACAAGATGCGGTTCAGAGTACATGATCGAATAAAACACGCTCGATTATTTTTCTGTAGTTTATTTTATAGTCGATCTTTCATTGCAGCGATGATACAGGCCGTTATGCAAATTGACTAGGGGCTCGTTTGTAGGATGCAGTATCGACCTTCTCCCAGCAGATGTCATCATTTGCTCAAAATCCAACCCTTGACGAAGCCTATCGAAATCTCCGCAAGGAATATGATGACTGATGAAGAATATCTAGCCGACGTAACTTACAAACCCGGTGCTGCCCTGATTATTCAATAAAGATGATATGCCAACAATAGAGGAAAACGCTCAGATTTTAACACACAATCGCATAATGCCTCTCATCAGCAGAATGGGCCTAATTCGAATTGATAAGTAACGCAGTTTGAAAATGTATATATATATTTCGACCCTCTCCTTACTCCAGGTTACTTTAATCACCTTTGTCCTAGTGGACTATTGCGTATTTTGGTGAGTTAAAAATGACAAACTCGAGAGAACAAATTACACCGACAGGCACATTTCCGTTCTTCCATCAATTTTGCACCATTACGTTTTCTATAATAAAAATTCCTCACCTCGTCCATCAAGGTCACTTTAATGATTGCCTCGTTATTATTTAGATGATTATGTGTTGCGAGCCATTTAGCGTGCTCGGCAATTCATGCTTAATTTATTTGGTGTAGATAGCGTAATGATGGCTAAGGGAGCTGAGGGTTTGCAGAATACCCGTGATGTTTAATTGCTGTTCTGGAAAAATGCGATTTGCTTAAACCGGTATATTTAGCACCTTACAAATAAGGCGGGCTTTACGATGCGGGTCAATTTAACGGTCGCAGTGTTAATAAGTTGACCTGGAGGAAACGCTTGTCGGCAGGTAATGTACTATCGTCCCGGGTGAGAGCGTACCGGCTGAGCCGTGAGCCCCGTGGTCATTCTCATAAAACAAGTGTTTTCAACCTGAGGTTCCGTTGCTTTCTGGGGGGGCTTAAGTAGTTGCGGAGAGGTTTTAGAAACATTTTATAAACTGGCGAAATAAATCGATTCACTTAACCTGGGAATACGATGAGGGTTTATCTCGATATAGCTGCTCTTCCAATCATAGTCAGTAACCGAATGTATTTTACTTTTTATGCTGCTGCTTAAAAAGTCTACAAAATACTGCTATGAAATGTACGTTAGTACCTGCTTGTTGACAGATTTATTTCGGCCAGTAGGAGTCACTAAAACCATTTCATCAATGAAGAGGGACGTCCTATGTGTTATTTTGTAAGTTTAATCGGACATTTTAAATAACCTCATTTTAAACTTTTGATGCATTGAGAGTGCCCACCTTTATTCACACTAATGGTCAGGTCATTAAATTTAGGCCTATTAAATGCTAAATATGGTGACACTCCGTTCATTGAAACCTCCGCGGTAATAATTAGATATAAAAACAAGTAGGTCTAGTAGCATATGGTCTTGCATTTTGCCGTCTTTATTCCTCTGTACTCTACTATGAAAATGAGAAATCCATATGAAAACAGCAGACGGTGACGTGGAAATAAAACCATCCGGGCGTTCAGCAGAATCTGTACAAGGGGAATCTTTGTATATTGAGTACTGGCTTTAATTGCTTAATGGATTGAACGATTGTCCTCATTTATCCTGCAGAGTGATACAAGGAGTAGCGCTGGCACTTAGGGGGGAGGAAAGCTGAATTGGAAATCAGGTAAGGACGAGTGCCGCCATCAATCCTTACGAAGTTCTAATGAAACACCTCGGTTTCCCCGTAGATATGGCGCAGTAGGGGAGAAGAGACTATACTTTCCTTTATCAGGAAATAATTTCCTTGTCTTGTTGAGTGAAGAGGACTTCCTAAAGTTCAACAGGAAGGCGTTGGCTGTATGGGTGTAGTTAATAGATCAGCTAGATTATTCTCGCTGTTTGCACTCCACTCGTTATTGATTAAGGCGATTAATAAAAACACAGCACTAGCAGAAATGACAAAGAATGATGGCTGTTTCATTGCTTAGCCGACATTGTTATCCACAGGGACAAAAATCACACCCCTTTATATAGTTTTATGATTTACAAGAGCAAATTCAGTTCAAGTACCTTAAGGGTATTTCGGCAGAGAGCGATTTAACTCGGCGGCTTTTGGGTTTTAAGTCCGTGAGCCTATCCTTCATAGCGTAACCTTTTTTCTCAGTAAAATATGGTAGGCTAGTTCCAAAAGAACATAAAAAAATCTAAATTAAGATAAGCTAAATTAAGCTAAAGACAAATGCCATGATAATTATGATGGTGATTGATATGTTTCATGCCGTTGTTCTTTTATGTAACTCGTTTAATTTTCATGTTACTCATTAAATGTGTTGCCTGCTATATATAGGCCTTTTATGGAAAAAAATGTAAGATATTTTGAGGAAAAGAGCAGGAAAAACACAATAATTATATCTTAAGTGCAAGACAGATCTTAAGTAGCCCAGTGCGACCAGGCCCTGGGACTGATTGATATTACCAGAAGGTGATCGATCGACTTCAGGGAAAACATGGAGTAATGTAAATGTGTTGGAATCAAGCAGGCTAAAGTAAATAAATAATACGGAAGACTTGCTTTGGGGGGGGGGGGCACAGGAAATAGAACTAGGACCCCTGAGGGCAGGAGGAGGGAACCGCGACTCTGTCTGGGTATATTAGTGGCAAGAGAGAATGTTTGGTTTCAACACTGCTAGGGACAAAATCAGCTGCAAATCCCCTGCACCCAAACATACTTGGTACTTGGTGCTCCGATACCGGCCATACCCAAATCTACTCCTTTGATTCATGGATTTTTTTTAAAAAACAGTCTGGGGTGCAGTTGGGTATCAAAAGACAAACATTTTGGCAAGTGCAGGTATTCTGTCTGGGCAGGGGCGCTGTAATAAATGGGCTGCATCATAACCCCCCCATACACACCCACACACACCCGCTCCACCTATTTTATATACTAATAGTACAATTAAGTAATACGGGTCAGTAATGAGTCCTACACAGTAAAAACAGTAATATTAGGTTTCCAGGTCAAACAGTGTTCAGACGACAGACGACATTAACGAGGCTCGCAGATCCCCCACTGAGAGGACCCATGTCGGGGGCTGGGGGGAGGAGGAGCTGTCGGCTTGCAGCGTGCCAGACGTCACATCTAGGTTCACACTCCTGGATCAAACGGCCGTTGACTGGACACGATGGGTTTAATGAGTCCACTTCATGGTGGAGTATATAGCAGTGGCGTGTTAGAGGGATACTGCTACATGCTGTCCTTCACAACATTCCCAGGTGGGACACACTGCAATGAAGGATGCTACAGTTCTCCAGTGAGGTGGCTACCAGGCACAGAGGAATCGCAGTAAAGAGCTGCTTCGACCATAACCCCAATTCTGTCAGCTCAACAAGGCTTCACGGACAGTGTCTACATCACTACGAACCATTGCGATCCTTGTTTAAGACCATGTGCTCTGGTACATTACCTCCCTGTGCGCATACACGCTCTAATTAAACAAGGCAACATCACACTGCCACGCTGAACTGACATCCACTGCCTTTTGCCACATGTTGCCTGGGATCTAGCACCAAGATCTTCCCTCCATGATCCTGTCCAGGATAAGTAGTCGGAAGATGGATAGAGGTCACAGCAGCCCACATACGTCTTCACCGGAAGCCAGTAGTTCACCATGTCAGAAGAAGGTTGCAGAAATTCTAGAATGTTGCTGATATGGTTTTGGGGCTCATGGTTCCAGTGGCAGGATAGCAGAAGGTTCCAGTAATGGGACCTTTTCATTTATGAATGTACCATTTAGCCCTAAAAAGCACAACATTCTTCATTGCCCCAGATTTATCAGCATCTACAAAAGTTACTGAGCGAACGCACTTATGTCGGCAAGATCTTCAGAGAAGAAATATTGCTGGCTTTATATTGTGGGATCAGCCCTGGGAAACCATGGATAGAACTTGCAATAAATGGGAAAACCTTATTACTTCAACCACACTAACATCAATCAACCTTGAGTCGAAATAACCAGGGCAATGTGTCTCCCTGCCTGACAACACGGCACTGTGGACGTGTCACTGTGTCATAGTGTAAATGTGCTATTTGGTCTTGGGTACACAGTCGAGCAGCCTTCAATCACTACTGTAATGTTTCTCCGGGCTCTGTTGAGTCAGAAGGAGTTAAGTATCTCAGCTCGCAGCTGAAGGGCCGAATCAGGTTTTACGGTCTGTTCCACATGTAATTCAGAGGTCAAGATGGTACCGGCATCAAATTCCATCTTGTCAGGGGAAGAGGCACCACAGAATTAAAGCTTATGCCACTGATTGTTATCAGTGTTGCAGTTTTGTAAGAGTGAGAAGCCCTCACAAATTGGTGTTGTTATACGACCTGCGTTAAATAGTCAAATCTCACCTTGTTGGGTCAGTTTTCCTCGCTGGCTTGGAAGGTGCCTCAGAGCTAACAGCCCACACGTGACCTCTGAGTCCTACTCACCTACAGCCAAGGCGTGCAAGCAGCTGGCTGCCCTTCTGCCTCTTTAAAGATGAACATTCAGCTCCATTAACGTTTTATTCATTTAGCAGATGCTAAATCAGACAGTTGCAGGAGCAGTTGGAGCTAAGGGTCTTGCTCAAGGCCACAAGGGTGAAATCACTCTCGAGCCCCTGGGATTTGAACCAGCAGCCTTCTGATCACAGCCACAGTTCCTTAACCCGCTGAACCACACACACCACCCCCAAAAAAATAGAACACTTCATCAGTTCATGAGTCATCCACGCACAGGGGCCATGAGAATATTCTATGTCATTCAAATTCCGGTATATGACACATGCAGAGTTAAAGCCTGAAAGCTATCAGAAGATACACTGTTAAATACAGAATGGTGCGAATCTTTAAGTCTCATAGCCACACAGATTGGTCCATACTGATTTTTGACGACCTGGTAGCCCCGAACAGACTTAGGAGGAATTCTCTGGGTCATTTAAGCACATTATGAGAGGTATATGTTTGTGGGGGGAAAAAAATAGAAAATATAAAATGGATATTTTGGCTAAAACATTTACATATTTTATTGTACCTTCTTGTTTCAGATGTGACTCATCAACAGCCTTAATGTCTCTAATTTCTGCACTCGGTTAAATGAGTTCTGATTGATGCAGTGAGACCTTAAGAGATTGCCTGCAGAATTTCAAACACTTAATAGTGCTGAAAATTACCGCAAGCTTCCAAATGTCAGACAAGACGAAAATATAAATTAGCCGGGAACGGCCACACACTCGTAATTAACGGGCACAATGAATTGCGATAATCAAATAGTTTGTCCTCCAAGGAAACTATTAGGGAGATTATCAAAGTACTTCTTGGTCTGTTGTCCATTGACCTTTCTGTCATTTTTATAGCTCACGTGGGCCACGGTCTTCAAAATAGACACCCCTTTGATGCCGGTTCTTTTTGTCCCTCACGGGCTCCTGCATGTGACACAGACTGACTGATAAACCACAATGCATCATTTATATAATTTTTTTTTTTACCTGATGCCTTTATTCAATGCAATATGCATTTATTTTATAGAAAGCTGGGTCAGAAAATCCCTGATACAATTAGGGGTTAGGGAACTTGCTTAGGGATCCAGCAGTGAAATCACTTTGCTGAACCTGGGTTTTGAACCAACAACCTTCTGATTAGAGACACAGTGTCCTAGCCTGCTGAGGCACATACTTCAAACCCTGGGGAAGAACTCGCAACAGCCAAATGGGAATTTACTATTTCTCAATGGAGATGCTGAGGTCACAGATATGATAAAAGTAGTAAGTGACACAAATGAAAACGCAGTTATTATCCTGCATTAGTTTAATATCATCTGTCATATGCTCTAGCGTCCTTAAATACATTGATACAAATTATCAGGAGAGAATGTGTGTTTCATCCAACACTCTGTGCCTCAGCCAGCCGGGACTGAGAATCCTCAGAGAGCTATTCCCTCAGGGGCAGTTCTGTGAACCACAGCGCTAAACCACAACTCTATGCAGCACGCTGACCTGCTCACTCTCAGCGGCCAGTGCTTCACCTGTGCCCTCCTAACCTAACCTTAACCTCTATTCCCAAATGTCCGCTCTACCTCCTCCACAGGAGATCTGGATCTACGGTGGTCACCTGTACTTTTACATTGCAGAAGCTTTTTTTTCCAAAGCAGTACAATCGAAAGAGCAGGGTCAGACGGCGTCGTTTTTGTCCGACTGAAAGCTCACTGGTGAAAATCCCCTCCGTCTATGCTGGGATCTGAACCGACAACCTTCTGATCACAGCAAAAGGGTCCTGACACTGAGACACACAGTTCTGCAGCCACATGCCGCCCCACAAACTGTTGGCACCGCGGTAATTCCTGGTCTTGTTAACGAACGTCATCCATACACCCCCCCCCCCCCCCCCCAAATATTTCAGCAGTACCATAACCTGACAAAAACAGTCTTAAGAGGAAAAATGTCCAGCTTTGCATAGCTGCTCTGAATTAAAATAGTGCTAATCGTGCAAATGGGGTATTTAAGGGGCAGCTGGGCAGAAATAGAGGAGAGGAACTGATGGTGTTTGGTCTCGTTATCATTAATATAAACACTCAGTGGTCATGTTATTAGATGTGCACACCTGCTCCTGCCATCTGAGAATCGTGTGACTGCAACTGAATATATACAGTGCACAGACAGGGTTAGGAGGTTCAGTTACTGCAGATAAGCAATTACGATGTTCTAGACGCCTGATCTAAGCGATTGTGAGCAGACTATGATTGTCGGTGCTAGATGGGGGTGGATCCCGCATCTCAGAAACAGCCGTCACTCCTGGGATTTTCACACGCTACAGAGAACGGTGCGATAAATGGGAAAGAAATGTACTCCGTCAGAGGCAGTTTTATGGGTGAAAATACTTTGTTAATGAGAGGGCCGAGATGAGAACGGCCAGGCTCATTAAAGCTAACAGGAAGGCCTCGAGTGCAAAGATTACAGCTCAGTACGGCCGTGGTGTGGTGTGGTGTGATGTGGGGTTTCTCTGAACGTACTCGTCTAAGCCTTCGAGAGATTCTGGAGGTAGAAAGCTGGTTCTACAAGTCGAGTGAGGCTGTATTGTCATTCCAGCTATACTTGTGCAAAATATTGTTCCCCCAAACCCACGGGGCGACACAGACGAAAAGAAATGGGTTACATGTGCAGAACACAAGACACAAGGCTGAATACTACAAAGCCATCCCATAATGCGAAGTGAAAGACAGCCTACCTGCTGCAGCTCGTGATACACACATTGGATACGCTAAATACAAGCGACAACTCGGGGGAAATACAGAGCAGAAAAATGAATGAACGCTGTGCAGTTAAGTAACCGTAATCCACAAATATAGCAGCAGGCTAACAAGAGTGCAATTAAATAATAAATAACAATAAAGTGACCAGTGCCCGTGGGGGTGGGGTACAAGCCCCGGCCCCTTTATTGTTATTTATTGTTATTTATCGTTTTAATTACAGTCTTGCTTCTGTGCTGCTATTTTTATGGTTTAGTTATTTATTTAATTGTACATTCAGGTGCAGTTACCTAGTACGACCTGGGACTAGCTAGGGCTGCCTAATAATGTGGGTCCTGAGTATAGCAGCTATATTTTATGGCTCAGGCTGTGTCTTAAGTTGTTTAATAAAAGTGTGGTGAGAGTCCCCAGGGCTGAAAGCTACAATGCTGAGAGCGAAAGACACAAATACCTGTGTTAGAGGTAGGTCCTTTGATGGTCGTTTCACTGGCGTTGCGATTCTCGGAACTCCCCTGGCCAGTGACCTTGCTCTCGGGCCGACTGCACAAACACCTCCGCTGCTCAAAGTGACATGACGATCGAAACCTTTGAGTCCGAAAGCCCTGACTGACTGGTGCAAAACTGAAAGTAAGCAGTTTAGCGGAGCGAACAGGGTAATTTAAAATCTCTTGCTGCGTGCTGAGGGAGAAGACGCTGCACGACTCTTCCACCGGCTTCCCGGCTTATTGGAGCTCTGTGTTTAATGGTCTGTGGTTATCGTTTGTACGATTAATTCCGTTTTTGTCCGACTGACCCTGCAGATTTTATTCCTTGCAGGATTTACTGCCCAGCAGTTCATCCAGTTGCACATTCAGGTTTGACTTTTTTTGCAGCTGAATTCTTAGGCAGCAACTCCTAAATCTGCACAACAGCTATTATGAATTTGAAAATGCATTAATTCATCAAACGTTGGGGTAAAAGGTCAAAGCAATCCTTTAGTGCCCGTATGCATTTTGATAATTTTATATATAATAGGCCTACTCTACTGGATTCTCCTTCTGGCAAGACGGTTGATGTTATTGAAAGCAATTTAGACTCAGAAAGTTCAGCTTTAAAAAAGACAGTTGCTTGACAACCATTTTGCAAATTTTATGAACTGATTTCCACTCACACTGCTCAGGATGTCATGCAGAATGTAATTGCGAAGTGAATCAAAGAAAGAGCCACTTTACAAATATTTCATGATCACTTGGAAAAGGCGAATTTGGCAGTAGCAATGCTGTAGGACGTCAAATATCGCCTGGCATCGTAACTAATATGTCACAATGAAACAGTGTCACTTTTGTAGATTTAGAGTTGCCTCCCCTTGCTGGTAGACAGCACACTCAAACCGCACATTAGTGTGGGGCCCCCAGAGTTTGGGGCCCCCTGTTGGCCACAAACAGTTACTACATAAAATATTAAATAAACACATTCCTTGTTTAAGAGATGCTGAAGGAGCATGTTTTGCTAACCGGCTCGCTAGCTATGATGAGCTACCTCAACATTTTATGCAACCATGAAGCGATCCTATCACTACAGCGCTACGGAATGAAAAACAAAGATAGGACGTCTCTAACAGGCTAACCAGTTTCTTCACAACAAATAATGAAATGCCTGATGTGGATGCAGCACACTTTACAAAGACAGCTGGGGGGCGGAAACAACGAACCCAGACCCACACTAACGAAAAACCATCCCACACCAAAAGAAAAAACTGTATAGAGTGAAGATTCATATGATGAGGTTGAAGGTTCAGGCGCAGAACGACCATATGGGATCATAACCTGGAAACAAAAGATCTGCTTTTTTTGGAATGGAGAAAGAATTCATGAAATCCATTAGGCTACCTGATAATCAGAATTGCCGTTAAATGAATTGATCACATTGCACAGTGGTGTTCAGAAGACCCAGAATACACTAAAATACCTGAGGGGACAAGGTTCTGACTGCTGCCCTCGTCAACCGGTGGGGAAATGCAAAGTTATTGCAGATCAGTATGAAAGCTGCAAGTCAAATGTATTCAGGAAACACAGGAGAGCACGATGCAGGCACCTGTCCAGTCTTATTTACAATTGCATTACATCCATTAATTTAGCGGTTTATTTTGTCCAAAGCGACATACTCATGTGGATCAGAGGGCAGGGTCAGCCAGTGTCCCTGGAGCGATGGGGGTTAGGGGCTTCGCTAAAGGGTGTAACGGTGATATGCTGCTCTGCCAGTTATGGGATAATTGCCTTCAAAAGGCTGCTGGCATCAGATGAAGAGAGAAAAAAAACATTCCCATCATGCCAAGAGGAGCAGCGCTAGTCCCCAAAGTGTCATTTTTTTACAGCGTTCTTCCTCGCCAGCAATTGTATTGTTGATACCCAACAAACCCCCCCCCCCTCCTGGGCGTTCAGCACTTCAGCTCAACACAAACTGGGACGGCTCCAGAAATTCTAGACCCCAGAAGTCTCGGGGGGTAGCGTTTTGTCGCATTAATTCCCCCCATCGAGTCAGAAGTGGAGTGTTTAAACCCACTGTTGTGTTGGAAGGAGTGTTTGCTGCACGGCCAACATCTATTCCTGGGCTGGTTCCTTTAATTCCCTTCCTGGAAGCGGCTGTGATCGCGCAGATCCGAGAAAGTGTAACAGAGGCCTAAAGAAAACCTTAAGATGTTTTTCTGCATTTTGAGCAAAGGAAGAACATACTTGCACAGGACCATTAAGGAAAAAAAAGAGCAAGCATGTGATAAACGCAGAAGCCCGTTTCTGATTATTCCACGCACTGAATGCAGCAGTGTATCCTGGGACATTAGTTAGCTAACGCGCACGTGAATGCAGGGGGTGCTGCTGTCTTAATGAGGAATTAAGTTCGAAACGGAGACAGATTATCAACTGAAAATTAGTCGTAATGAAAATAATTATGGAAGATGTCCCATTGGTGGCGGAGAAATTATAAACAGCGGAACGTTCACCCCCCCCACCTCCCCCAAGCTAATTAGAGAGGTTTGGGACGAGGCAAAAATAAATCAGTCGAGGACGTCTACCAGTATCACATTTCACACAATTAAAGCGATTAACACAGAGTGACTTAATGGAAGCCGGTGTCACCTTCAGGTCATTATCGCGCATAAGGTATGGTCAGAAAATCCTTGATAAAAATGCAAGGAAAGGAAGGTAATTAACTTACACGGCTGAGATGGAGAGAAAACAGTTTATCAGACATTTGAGTTTTTGCTCTGACCTTTTCCTGCATGTAACGGGACATGGGGGTAAGGAACACTGAAGCGTTAAACTAATTTCTAAATGTTGTAATTAAGGGCATATTGTTTGAAATGTCAAGCTTCCGTAGTTTCATGCAACAACAGTGATGATTCACACATCACACAAAAAAAATGTGAAAACACTAATTGTTCTCCGTGAGCAGGAATAACATCGCTATTGGGCTCCGTGGGGTGAAAAGTTGCAAAAGTTTGTCAGATCGCTGAGTAAAACAATCGTCAAAAGAACGATTCAGCTGATTAACGGCGCGGCGTATTGTACGCTTTGCAAACGCACAGCTCCTGTATTTTATCAATTAATCACCGAGTATTAAGAGAAGTGTGTGCAGCGTTAATAAGACATTAAATTATGGCCTGCGGGCATAGGTAATGCGGGTTTTGAATATTTCACTACCAATTTGTTCCTGGATGAAAAATTAATGGGACTCATCCGCTGACCATAACAAGATCATTAATAGTTTTTCTGTGTTAATATACGGCAATAAATCTCTTGTCAAACAGCGACGCAGATATAAGAACAGTGCGTTGGTCTCTGTACACTCTCCTTTTCTTCATGCACCCCCCTCCCCCCAATGTTGCTGTGAAACTGCAAAAACGAGCGACCGCATTTTAAATGGAACAGAGCAGCAAAGCATTCAAACGTGAGAAATATGATGAACGTGTTTCGTGTTACTAACATGGAATATAATGGAAAAGCTGTTGAGAGTCGGAGGGATGGAGAAATGCAATCGAAAGAAAATCACCGCAATGTATTCGTCTTACACAAATACTTAATTTGGGATACAATCACAATTTAAGACAAGGCTTTTCCCCCCAATCAATCAAATTAACTTAATTCTGTGTTTTTGAAAATAATGTTGTCCCAGGGGGAAAAAAAATTGACAACATGGGGAAATTAGAAAAGTCTTCCAACACTATCAAAGATCACTGAGAGAGAGAGATGTACACGGATGTGTGTATTTCAGAAGGGATCTGGCGTGCTAACATATTAAGCGTTATTAGACGCTAAAGCTTTCGTTACGTTAATGACTGAAGGAGCAGCATCATTACTTTTTAAAACCTACGGAGGGCAGATGTTCCTCGTGGCTAAATATGCGCCGCGTGTAGCTGTGAGTTGAAGAACAACTCAGAACAAACAGAATAAACAGCATCGCAGAACAGGAACACTTTCAAAACGGGAACCACGTGCTGACCCAGTCCCTGGACTTTCGTGCCTGCCACTGTCCCCAATAGGGTCCGCTGATGTGACGGGGTCCACGCTGATCTGGATGCGCCTCTTAAAACCAGTTAGATATATATATATATATATATATATATATATATATATATATATATATATATATATATATATATATATATATATATATATATATATATGCGGGAGCGGGTTATTTGCAAATAAAATAAGGCGAGAAATCACAAACAGGTAATTTCACACAGGTATGGAAAAAAGCAAGGAAAGTCACCGGGGAATAGCAAAAAAATAAACTGTCTTCAAGGTCATCACAGTGGGCAAGGTAGAGAAATCTGTGTAGGCGTGATGTGAACCAAAAACTCCAGAGAAATGTGGTGGGTTTCTGGTCAGGTCTGGTGATGTTCTGGGTGTCAGCTGAGGCAGCACTGTGTCGGTCAAGGCTGGTTCTCAACCTTTCAATTCAAATATACGAGTATTTTGGGGGGGGGGGGCAATGGGGTGAAAAAATTATCAGATAAACAAACATAGCAGACATGCATAAAAACACAGAAACCAGCGTCAATACAGTCTCTACCAATAAAGTGACAGTAGAGAAATTACATGTTTGCATTTAATCTTTACATTTTAATAGCAAGAAGGGAGGCTCCTCCCTTACATGGGGGGTGGGGGAGGCTATGGACCCTATAACTGAATTTTAAAAAGTATTGCACAAAATCTACACAGGCATTATCTCAGTCCAGCATGAACAAAGAGGTTCCCAAATGTTCTACAAGTCTTCTAGTGACACACGAAGAGCCGCTCCCAAATCACACCTTGGTTCCAGATGGTGTAGCTGTGACAGAACACAAACACTGTATCCAGGAATCATTCCCAGCGAAGCTGGACCAGCTGTTTGCCAAGTTTTGAACAGGTGACTGCCATCCAGGGGGCGGCATGGTGGTGCAGTGGTTAGCACTGTTGCCTCACACCTCTGGGATCCGGGTTCGAGTCTCCGCCTGTGTCACGTGTGTGGAGTTTGCATGTTCTCCTCATGTCGTCGTGAGGTTTCCTCCGGTTTCCCACCACAGTTCAAAAACATGCTGAGGCTAATTGGACTTGCTAAATTGCCCATAGGTGTGTATGTGTGAGTGAATGGTGTGTGAGTGTGCCCTGCGATGGGCTGGCCCCCCATCCTGGGTTGTTCCCTGCCTCGTACCCATTGCTTCCGGGATAGGCTCCTGACCCCCCGCGACCCATTTTCCAAACTGCTTATCCTACTGGATGGATGGATGGATGGTTGGATGGATGGACTGCCATCCAGCTCGGAGGAATCCAAACAGAACGAGTCTGTCCTCGGGTCACATTCACCATCTAGAGTCGACAGCAGTCTGTGACACTGTGGTCGTCTTCCCTCTCCCATTTTCCCAGAGGGATTACAATACGCTCTCGAAAAACCCAGCTCCAGGAGTCTAGTTTCAATATGTGCAATACGTTTATTAACGGAACAGTCATAAAAATGAAAATTGCACAATAGGGTGCAAGTCCCAGAACTCGTTTGGAATTCATTACAGAATCATTAATGAATGTAATTGTTGTGAATACACTATATTGCCATTGCACATTAAATTAAATTAAATAAGCAATTTTAAACTATTGTTATTAGCAGGTGCCATGTCTTCCGTTCAGGTCTCCCGGCTTCCCAAAGGCTTGTTTCATCATTACTCCGAATGAGCCCATACATCTTACTGCCGGCCAGTCTCTTGCTCTTTTAACTTCAGTTTTTCCAAGCATTGTTCTTTTTTCAGTGCACTGGGGTTTTGTATTACAATCCCAACATAAGGCAGTTTTATTCTGGTCATTTGAGCTTTGCGTGAAAGTTCAGGCAGATTTAACATCAAAAAACGTTATTCAAAAAAGAACCTAAATCTGAAGTCATGCTAACATTCCCATGGATGCAAGGACATAACCTTGGTTTAAGCCATGGGGGGGGGGGGGGGGGGGGTGAGGTTTTCACCCATTTAAGGGGGTCCAGGGGGTTGTATTGGTTTTGATTACTGGGGGGGGGGGGGGGTTAAAAACCCCCCATAATTTACACCCATACATGATGACTCAAAGGTTCATGTCTGTCTTTGTATACATGGAGATGTTCTGTTATGTCCGGGTTCCATGATGGTTTCCAGCTCTGTCAGGTGAATTTGTGTCTCTAAATTGTCTATAGCATCAGTCCTGTGCTACTGGGAACCATTGCAGCACGTTCCCTGTACTGCCTGGGGTGGGATCCAGCCCCCCATGATCTTGTCCTTAATCAGACAGAAAATATACTGTATGGGTGGGCTAACCGCTTGATATATTGTGCAGAGTGTAAATTTAAAAACACCCCACCCCTGTTCCAAAACTCCTTATCCAGTAGAGGCTCTCTGCACACTCGACCATATATAGACTCCAAAATGTCTTTTGAATCTGTGGGTCGCCTACCGTATACCGTTCATCGAGTTCAGCTGCTAAACCAGGGCAAACAACTGTCATGGAAAGTGTGTCACGCATGTGGCGACAGCCGTTTCTGATTCGCCTCCCAGTAGCAGCTTAGAGCAACCGGTAGAGCTCGGTCAAGAAATATCGCAAAATAACCAATATCGCCCAGCAGCACAGGGGCAGGATAAATAGAGCCAAGCCTGAAAGAAATGTGCTTTTCTTGGTCCAATAAAAGCCAAGGGCGGGGGCGGGGGGGGGGGGGGGGGTTAGGATGCTGGGTCGCTGGATGCAAGTCACCTTGATGTTCCCTGTGCGTCAGCGAAGGTCACAGTCAGAGACTGGATTTGGCTGGTTATCGCGCACGCACCTGACACACGGAGGCGCCGGTCACGCTTGATGTAAGAAGAGCTTTCATCTGACCCATCTAACGGCTGTTACCCACGGAAACTCTGAGTCTCCGCGCCGGCCCCGCCGAAGAAGGGCGCGATAACAGAAATGACTTCCTCCCGTGGCGCGTCAGGCTGAGCCGCACACCTGCCGTGTCTCTGCCAATCAGAGCGGGAGCGACTGGCACGGTGCGGCGTCGCTGCTCTGGGAACGCAGGACAACCCTGGGTATTTGTTACCTGACAGTCAAATAACACTCCACATGGTGGAAATTTTCTAAATATTACCACGGTAAAGCTGGATTTGGTCAACTAACCTGATGTTGTGACTAGAATTTGTCTGGGAGGGTTTGTTTAAATCAGATCTTCAGATGTTACAATTTCATAGTTGGTTCAAACACATCTATCCTTTTTCTTATTATTTGGTAATTGTATTAACACTAGATTTACCGAGTTTTTATTCTCTGCTGAGAGTCCCAAGGTGTTTGTCACCCCTGCTGTGATTTTCGCAGGTCTTCAGCCCCATCCTCCTCCTGCTTTTGTTGTGCAAACACACCCATTACCTGTGAGGCCTGGCGCATTTGCATTTTTTACTCAGAGTAGCTCAAATCCAAGGCAGGCTAAACCTGTGTGTGTGACATGGAAACCTTCACAAAAGTCTGCCATATCTATACCAAATATCCCACACGCTGACTGACCTGCAAATATGAAAGACGCACATTCACAAAATATATGGAAACACAAGTCTGTGTTATTTATAAAACAAATTGAGTGAAAATAGAATGAAAAGTTGCTAATAGAATGAAATGAATAAAATGAAAACATGCTAACACTTCAGTCTCCAATGCATGTTTGTATATAAATGTCATAAGCTGAGTGAAGTCATGGTCCATGGTTTTTGACATGCTCATACACATACAGAATAAAATGTCATTTCATTTTCATTGGCCATCACTGAATTATAACACCAAAAGTGAATTTTGTTTTAGTGTGATCTCTCCAGCTTTGCATGTTTGGCTGTTCATGTAAAAATTGATGTATCCGTGCCTCAGTTCCAGGTTCATCTCTTCGTCATCTTTCTGCCTTTTGTCTCAGTGGTTACTGTCCCACACAGTCTGTCTATCTTTCAAAGTCTGTGTTTGCAGCGTTTGAAAACCCAGTGACCATCATCCCTGTATTTGGCAATGGAGTTCCTTGGCTAGAAGAATCGGAAACAATCTTCTTTTCCTTTCCACCCTGTAGATGCTTTGTACAGAACGTAGGCATTCACCGCCACCAAGTCCAGCATGTTGTAAAACACAGCTACTGGCCACTTGCTTGTTGCTGCTCGTACTGAATACATGCGCGCCATTCTAAACACTGACGTGGAGAATTCCTCTCCCTGTGCAGTGTCCTTTGCCAATGGAGGAAGTTCACGGCAAACGTTATTCACCATGCCCAGTAAAGTGAAGCAGTCTGTGTGACAGTGACAGTGAGGTGAAGAAATTGTCCATTGTGACATTTCTCCCGTCATCCAGAAATGACTCCATCAGACTCATGACCACGTTCTCTGCCAGCCTTCACCAAGAACTGTGCTGAAAGTTTCACTCCAGGAGAACACATGAACATAGATGTACAGCTGTTCTCGACCAAGGTTCATTGTCCATGCAGTATATTTACATTTACATTTACAGGATTTGGCAGACGCCCTTAGCCAGAGCGACTTACATAAGTGCTTTGAGACTCTGCAATGAATTTCCGATGCTAGCTCAATAAGGACCCCAGCTACGAATACTATCTCTGAGAACGCCATTGAGTAGTGCAGAATTTTTATTTTATTTTATTTTTTTAAAACACACACCAGAAAAAGAGTCGAGTAAGAATATAGAAGTTCTACGTCAGGTATTTCTGAAAAAGAAAAGTTTTGAGTCGTCGCTTGAAGACATTCAAGGATTCAGCTGTTCGGACATCTAGGGGGAGTTCATTCCATCAATTAGGTGCCAGGACAGAGAAGAGCCGAGATGCGTGTCTTCCTTGTGCCTTGAGGGGAGGTGGGACCAGTCGAGCAGTGCTGGAGGATCGGAGAGATCGTGGTGCAGAGCGGGGTGTGATGAGGTCCTTTAGGTAGGATGGTGCCAGAGAATTTTTGGCTTTGTATGCGAGCATCAGTGTTTTGAATCTGATGCGTGCAGCTACAGGAAGCCAGTGGAGGGAGCGCAGCAAAGGAGTGGTGTGGGAGAACTTGGGAAGGATGAAAACAAGACGAGCAGCTGCATTCTGAATCAGTTGGAGGGGACGGATGGCGCTCAGTGGTAAACCCGCTAGAAGCGAGTTGCAGTAGTCAAGGCGTGAGATGACGAGGGACTGGACGAGTATCTGGGTAGCCTGGGTGGAAAGAAATGGACGTATCCTCCTGATGTTAAAGAGGAGAAACCGACAAGAGCGAGAAAGACTGGTGATATGTGAGGAAAATGACAACCGATCATCTATGGTAACTCCAAGGTTTCTAGCAGAAACCGAAGGACGGATCAGGGAGTTGTCAAAGGAGATCGCAAGGTCCTGGAGGGGGGATGAGTCAGCCGGGATGTAAAGCAACTCAGTTTTACTAGTTTTGAGTTTTAGCTGGTGAGTGGTAATCCAAGATGAGATGTCTGCCAAGCATGTAGAGATCTTAGTGGAGACATGAGTGTCTGAGGGAGGGAAGGAGAGGATGAGTTGAGTGTCATCGGCATAGCAGTGGTAGGAGAAGCCATGTGAGGATATAACTTCGCCAAGAGATTTAGTGTAGAGGGAGAATAGGAGAGGGCCAAGAACCGAGCCCTGAGGGACACCGGTGGAAAGACAACGTGGAGTAGATGTGGATCCATTCCATGTCACTTGGTATATCGCATCCAAGCCGGACAAATTTGGGATCAAGTTCTGGATGGCCACGGATTTGGAGACCAAATACGTCTGCAACGTGTCCCCTAACTTGGGAAAGGACCCCAGTCACCAGAAAAGGGAGAGGGCTGGCAGAGAACATGGTCATGAGTCTGATGGAGCCATTTCTGGATGACGGGAGAAATGTCACAACGGACAATTTCTTCACCTCACTGGCACTGTCACACAGACTGCTTCAGCGCAAAACAACACTACTGAGCACAGGGAATAAAGTTTGGTATGAACTTCCTCCAATTTCAAAGGACACTGCACAGCAAGAGGAATTCTCCGCGTCAGTGCTTAGAAGTGGCAGTGTCTCCTTGACAATTTATGCACCTAAAAAAACAAGATTGTGTGTGTTCTGAGTTCCTTGGACCAAGATGTGGCGATCTGTGAAGGCAGAAAGAGGAAACCCAACACGATAACAGACTATAACCACATGAAGGTATGTGAATGTGTGTATAATTTTACATCAGTGCTACAATGTTTTCTGATATGTACTATACAGGCCTATATAGAAAGAAGGTAGAAAAAAAGCAAATACACTCATGACTCTCTCTCTCTCTGCTGTTATAGTGTGGTGTAAATGTGTTGGACCAAATGGCGCGCATGTATTCCGTAAGAGCAGCAACATGCAGGTGGCCAGTAGCTGTATTTTACAACATGCTGGACCTGGTGGTGGCAAATTCCTACGTTCTGTACAAGGCATGTACAGGGTGGGAAGGCAAAAGAAGATTATTTTTGAGTCATCTAGCCAAGGAACTCCATTGCCAATTTATGCCACAAAAGGCTATGGGGACAGAGGAAGGCTGCTGCTGTGCCAGGACTTGTATGGACAACTCAGTGTCAGGTACAGGAGAACTGCAACAGAAACCGCAGCAGGTTTACCAGTGCAAAGTGTTACAAATTCACTTGCGCCAAATGCAGGGATGATGGTCACTGGGTCTGCAAACACTGCAAAGTTTGAAACACTCAATTTTTTTTATAAATAAAACAGACTTGTGCTTCCATATATTTTGTGAATGTGTGTCTTTCATATTTGCAGGTCAGTCAGCATGTGGGATATTTGGTATAGATATGGCAGACTTTTGTGAAGGTTTCCATGTCACACACAGAGGTTTAGCCTGCCTTGGATTTTAGCTGCTCTGAGTAAAAAAATGCAAATGCGCCAGGCCTCACAGGTAATGGGTGTGTTTGCACAACAAAAGCAGGAGGACAATGGCCCAAGAAACTCTCAGCAGGGATGCTAGTAGGTGTTAGGCCCAGGGAATTTACGCAAATTTGCGTAGATTTGGCAGTTCTAGTGTTAAAGTGCCTTGATTCTTTGCCTTGATATGAATGATTTCATCCAATCTTCCACCCTTTCTACTTCAGACTACATTTCCTGTTGAGGGTTACTGTTGCATCTATATATATATTCAGTAACGCTTTACATTAAGTGCACCCTCATAATGCATTCATAGAGCATTCAGTGCACCTTCATAATGCATCCATAGAGTATTCAGTGCACCTTCATAATGCATTCATAGAACATTCATAAGCATCATGCAAGTAAACCATAACATCCTAACACCCCTTAACAGCATTAATATAGATTAATAACAAACATGAATACATTATAAAGGTGCACTGAACGTTTTATAAATGCAAAAGCATTATGAAGGTGCAGTTAATGTAAAGCGTTACCATATATTCTTATGACTATTAAGTTACTTTAAAGTTGTTTATACTAGCATACTGTTTAGGGTGCATCCTGGCTCTGTGTGACCTGGCAATGAATAAGCAAAGATGGTCAATGGACAGATACTGTATAAATGCTGAAGGAGATTACGCTATTTACAAGAATATAAAACAGGACTACAGTCCCCCAGACTACACTCCGGCACACTGATCCTTGGACCCTGTCAGCATCAGTGCCTGTCCTCATATGTCACCTCTTTTCTAGTGTTTGAGTCGTCTTCTTAGTCCAAGCCGTAGCATATCAGCCCTTAGTATTTGTTAATGACCCTTACATGTGTATTCTTGTTGTTGCCAGCCTCAGTGTTTGTTATGGTCCGCATCGCCCCACACATAGCCCTCGTTACCTGTGTATTTACAGTGTCTGATCTTACTTTGTTCCTTGGTTTGTCATTGTGTTTGCTGCCCACTTTGTACTCTCATTCTGCATTGTGTCGCTGTTGTATCTGTTCCACTTGTACCTTTTGGATTTAGTTGTTCTTTATGTGTAGCCCCTTTTGTTCTTGTTTAGGCCCCTCGTGGTCCCGTTTGATTTCTGTTCTGTCTAGTTTTTGTTACAATAAACCTTCCCCTCTGTTATCAAGCCGCCCTGCAGATAGCCACACCCATGACGCCCTGCAGATAGCCACACCCATGACGCCCTGCAGATAGCCACACCCAAGCCGCCCTGCAGATAGCCACACCCATGACGCCCTGCAGATAGCCACACCCATGACGCCCTGCAGATAGCCACACCCAAGCCGCCCTGCAGATAGCCACACCCATGACGCCCTGCAGATAGCCACACCCATGACGCCCTGCTGCAATAGACCCAACTCTGCTAAAACGCTTTACGAAACCTGTTTTCCGTGATCTCCACTGTTTTGTGTTGCCTGTAGCAAAACGATATTCCCCGTCTTTTCACCCATTTCTGTGTAACGTTGTCTTCAGCTTCCTGCCTGTAGCGAATGGTACCGAAATGTATGGAGATGACATTTTGTTAGTAGTTTTCATGTTTTACAAAAAATTACTCAACCATTTTGCCAAAAGCAAGCATTTCTCAGAAAATGAATTCATTAACGGTCGTGTCTGTTCACGGGACAAATGTCTTATTGTATTTGTTTTGTTACGGTGTCAAAGTTTGTCTTTCCATAGCTGCACTCTAAGCCATAGCAACATATATCTCAAGTCATTCACTCAGGATCAGGACCCTGGGCGATTTGAGCTCTCGGCATAATTATCAGCCTTTGTATCGAAGTCAGGGTATTGCGCGTCATTTCCGGCTTTAATTAAGATTGTTCGATTAAAAAAAACATGTTTCATTCTGGGGGAAAAAATAAAAACCCACTTTTAGGTAACAAAAGCATTATAAAGCAGTTATTCAGATACTGAGCATTGACGGCTCGGGAAACGGCTTTCGGCATTGTTAAATCGTCAAAAGAGGCGAGAGCAAAGTAACACGCAAACGGGACTTGTCACGCCTGCGTGTTTTCTATCCATGGCAGATGAATATTTTATTGTGATGATGTTATTACGAACGGCAAGAATTACTAATAGAGAAAAAAACATTTTAATGATTTTTTTTCTTGCAAGTAAAATGTCACGACTATACGCGGAACAGAAAGGTCAAGTCTATGGACTTTAATGGCTTGTTTTTTCGTATTACAAAAATCAACACATATAATCACCACATATGAAACGATAGACAGATTCCTGAGTTTTATTATGTTATAATATCACCACGTGTTGGGTTCGTGATGATAATGGACGAAAACTTATTATTATCATTAAAATGACTAAATGTCCTAATTAGCTTGATATTGCACTTACATTATGAGAGAAATATGACGCTTCACTGAGGTAAATTTATTCCAAGGAAATCTTCGCATTTCGTACTTTGTGCACTCTTCATGAAACTTGATTTATTTTACAGAAAACCTATCTCTGTGTTTCTGGTAACGTTTAGCGAACTCCAGTTGTAACTCCGGATTGAGCACTGGGTGGGGGGGAGTTCCCCACCCATTCATAATGAAAATATGATTCTTTTTCTTTGGTGGTTGGGTGGATTAGCCGGTTCTGATTACTGGGGAGGAGGGGGGGGTAACAATCCCCCCATGATTTATGCCAGCAGAGATTTTCTCCTGGCAACCTGCTAAATAGTTCGTTAGCATGGGAGTGGCATCTAATTACACTTGTTAACCCCAACATCCAATCAGCTGCTGCAACTGTGATTTTCACAGAAGATTTGCTATTTGGAAAATGGAGGCAACCCCACTGGCATCTTCATAAAAGCAGATTCAGCTCCCGATGTTGGAAATTTGTTTATTATTATTGGGGAAATGGGGATTTTCGACTATGCAGCTGTTACGTTCCCTGCGTGGACGGAGAGCGAGGATGCAGCTCCAGGAGCCGGGAATCCAGATAGGCAGATTTCTTAAGGGGTGGGGGGAAACAGGTTCGGGGAAATAGCAACAAACATCAATGACGGATCTAGGGAAACTGACTCGAACGCGGACTGAAATACACAAGACAAGCCGAAAACAACAGGAGACAGGTGATCACAATCGGGGAAGCACACGTGGATGATCAGGGGGCGTGGCACAAACGAGGACTGGACGCGCAGGTCATAACAGCAGTTGTTCCTTATAGTCATTGCCTGATTTATGTAAGTCAGCAACCTTCTGTCTGATTTCATTTGTGTATTCCCTGCTCTTACCCATCTTTGTGAATGCCTAAAGGGGATTGGCCTGTGTGTTACTTCATAGGTATACCCCAGTAGAACAGGAAGCTGTGAATCACCATTTCAGAGCTTCTGCAAATACATTTTAAAGTTACAGTATAAATGTATACATTTTTAAGGGTGCTAATAATTGTGTAGTGCCTGCTGCATGTAGACAGGCAGGCATCTCTTACTATGTGAACTGATTTTTTATTTTTTTTTGATTACATGATCAATGACCTCACCACCCCTGGAACACTGGTGTGAACAAGTCATCCATAGTCTGGGGGTAACCAGACACATTTCCCAGCAGTCTTCCAAGGGCAACGAACAGGAGATTGAGTCTCCCAATAAAATATCCCTGTTTACTTTTCCCTCTGTATAACTTGAACGCACACACTCACACACACATATATGCTTTGAATGCAATACCATGTTATGAGCAAAGCAGTGAAGATGGACAGAAAAATTAAATTCAGCAGGGCTGTGTGTATTAGCCGGAGTGGATTTAAGACCCAAGAGCCAGGGACTGCAGGCAGTAAAGCGAGAAATTACTTAAAGTTGAGCGGCGGAGTCTGTGAGGACTGCATTGTTATAAGAAAAAAAAAAAAAACGCCGGATGGAAGGATTGGAGAGAAGCAGCTGATAGAAAAACACCTCGGAAGTTTGGGGGGAGGACCGGAAGGGGAGAGATAAAGCCCTCTGCTGAGATTTGGAGGGTATGCCGTAAGAGTATGCCGTGTTTATCTGCCATCAGGTTCCTCCTAAAGAAAGACTGAAGCAATTTCCAGAGACACTGTGAAAGAAGAGTGAGGAGTTGATGTGATTTCAGCAGGAATAGCGATCTGCCTTGATAGCATATATGCACATATATTAGGCCCTGTTGTTCTTGCAAAGGTTTGCTAAAGCATGAATCTTAAGTCCATCCCGAGACACCCCCCCCACCCCCAAATCCCTCCCACTCTCCTGCTTCTGTGCTTTGTAGACTTTTTCCATTCATTTTGGCCCCACCCACTCCTAACAGACTCCGCCTATCACCCCCCATCACTGAGATCAGTTATATCCTCATTCTTGTCCTCTATTAATGGCCTCAGATGTCTGACTGGATGTAACCAATTAAGGAGCAGTATTAAAAAATCTCATCACATATTAGTCGGATCAGGTGGGAAGGACTTTAATGCAGTAAACTAGAACCTTCGGCAGTCTCAACACATGTTCCTATATATAAATGACACTCTTTAGATCTGACAAGTAATTGCTGGTGATTCCATTTTAAAATAGGAAGGAGGGCAAAGATTGTAAAACGTAACCTCATAAATAAAGGTTTTTCAAGAAATGGTGGGGGGGGGGGGGGGTCCGTACCCTATCAGTCATCTGTGCTCGGGGGGCTCGCTGTCGCCACCTCAGGTGCCTTCTGGGACTGAACTGGAAACCATAAGCTGCATCGTCGTCCCCTGTGGGAAATCTGGACAGACACAATGGGCCTTTTTCCACAGTGGCGGTGTGCTGCCCCTTGCTGATTACCCTCCGCCTTTTGCACAGCGGGTCCCCGCATCATCCGGCACGGGTGCGACTTGGGGTGAAACCGTCACGCACTGGAGCTCCTGCACGGTTCATGTTTAGCTGGCCGAAAGGCAAAAATGAGGAAATATTAAAGTTATGGTGACTGTCAGGGTCGCTTATAGAAACTGGGAAACAGGTTCCAGCACATAAAAACTGTGAAAAATAGCGATTGCTGAAATACATGTTAAAAAAAAAAAAAAAAAAAATATATATATATAAAAATTCTGGGGAAAAATAGCTATTCATTTCAGGTTTTAAAACAGAAACAGCTCTTAAAGTCAGCGATTGTTCAGCCCCTGCCAATATCGGCGATGGAGAAGCACCGTCTCCTGGAAACAAATTTAGAAGAGACAAGTTTTAGAAGATATCGCCATAGAAACACTGCAGAAGCATTTAATAAACAACAAACATCAGAGGAACTTTGGCTTTCTGTCTGAGGTGGTTTTATTTCCTCTTTGAAAGGAAGTCTCAAGACCCTGGCTGACTCTCATAACAAACTCTCAGACCCAGAGCAGCTTCATGGGGAAACTCTGAAATACCCTGGAATGAGAACCACCTCGCAAAGGAGCTTGGTTGTCACAGTTATGGCGGATTCGTGCCAAAGGTTACTAAAACCCCAACAAAACAGTCTGCACCCGAGTAGTCTTCGGTTGCGAGGCTAAGCTCTTTTTTTCAGCTTATTTCGCTTTGGAAATGCAACTTAAACATTAAAATTGATGATATAGCGTCACAAGTAATCATAATACCGTAACCGTCTGGGGGACAAAAAAACTGAGATTCATCATCAGACAGAGTCATTAGCCTTCAGTCATTTTATAAATAGAAACAGCAAGCAGGCTGTTTATTTTGTCCTGAATATGTTGCTTAAGAACCAGGAGTGTAGGTGAGGTCTCTCCCCGAGCAGCGGCCGTATCCCCGCGCTGCACAGCATCCCGATTAGCTGCCGTTTAATTTCCTCGCGGACCCGCTGATATTGACCCCTCTCCCCAAACCGTGTGGGAATAGCTTAAGGCCTGACCTCGCTGGGGCTCCTCCCGAGCTCTTTATCGCTGACGGACAGATGGTTTTCTTATTGGATTCGACACAGGCAGATGACTGGGCGCTCGGAGCGTGGACAGACGGGATGCTTGGCATTTCATACTGTCTGCCTTCAAATAAATTAATTAAGTCGTATGCTACTTGTAATTGTATTTACATGGTCGTTAAATATGTGATGACGGGCTGTTGAAGTTCTTGCTAATCGCTTCATATTTCAGTCTCACAAGGAGTACTATAGCCAGATTAATAATTCAGATTTACATGTTATTTTTATGTTATTAAGAGGGAAATGTAAACCAGACAGTTCAAGCAAGGGTGAATGCATCACATCGGAAAGCAAGGCTAACTGGATACTATTAAAACAGTTTTACAATGAGCCAGCTGGGATGAGTCTAACAGAAAGACCTTATGTGGGGCAGGGAGGCGTCCAGCTGTCGCTGCTAACGGACAGTTCTGTGTATGACTGACTGGCCCGTACGTGGCACTGGTGAATTTAGCACTGAAAACGCAGCTTTGGCGTTTGTGGGCACAAACACACGCACGCATGCACACGCACACACACACGCGCGCACACACACACACACACGCACGCACCTACGTGCTCAGATCCACAAATGCAGCGCTATGCTCTGCAGCTGTTACTAATCAAACCTGGCATAGCGGCTTCCGTTACCTGGGGAACCTGCCAGAATCATTTCTCTTCAACACCAACCGTCTAACTTAGAGCAGCACGAACACCAGCTGAATGCTGTGACGGCTGCTACAGTATTTTCCCCCAGTGATTTTAGCGTAATTATAAGTCCTTTACCTAAGCTTTCTATAGCCAGGTTTATTCAAGTAAAAATAATAAATCTCTTTTGCTCCCCCATTTCCATTATCTCATTAACTTTCTCCTGCCCTGTCTCGCCTTGATAAGGGGCCACCTCTGTAAGGGAGACAATGACGCCTTTGTTAGGGACCATGGAGCTGACAGTGCTCTGACATTTAAGCTCCCAGTGTCACTGCTGCAGTGAGGGACAGTTTGATCTGAATGGACCCTGGCTCCTCTGAAAGATCTCTCTCTCTCGCTCTCTCTCTCTCTCTCTCTCTCTCTCTCTATCCCTCTCTCTCTATCTCTATCTCTCTCTCCCTGTTGCTGTTTTTCAGCCCAGTGCAGTTTTTTTTTAATTCGGCGTCAGAGTTGACAGTGTCAGCCCCCCCACCCCCCGACACACACACACACACACACACACACTGCCCTGTACCCCTGTCTATGTATGCCTCTAGCCCAGCTGACGCACCCCCGCCAAAACGATTGCTTTGTTTAGACGTTACACAGTGAAACGCCAGTGAATTTGGGCCCTGGTGCTGTTCCCTAACAGTCCAGTAGGAGGGGCTTACATACCGTCCAGGTGAAACTTCCAACCTTACATGTCCTCTCCATTGCAACCTCATTGGCCTTGGTGACTCGCTGCAGATTGTTGTCCCGATATCTGTACGTTTTTTCCCAAAAGCCATAACCACCCTAAACTTACACATGCACTGACTGGTAGACAGTAGACTGCACAGTCTAACCCCCCAACCCCTGGACTTCCTTCTATCAACTGTGCAATATCCAATATCTAAATGGTATTGATAATAACTGTGCAATATCCATCACCTAAATGGTATTGATAACTGTGCAATACCTGTATACTGTGCAATATCATTGCTCTGTATCCAACATCTCCACTCTACTCACTGCACATGATCATTATTACTGTGAAATATTAAAATAACAATAACCCACACTGCATATCACACTGCATATTCATATGTTTAAAAACCCTATTTAGTTATTTATTCTTCCATATGTATATAGCACCTCAGAACTTTTTGCACTATTTGTTTATTGTTTGTCGTGTTCTACATGCATGTTTGCACTGAAGGAGCTGCTCTTGATCTCATTATACATGTGTATAGTGACAATGAGAGGCATTCTTCTGTTCTATTCTAATGTTTAAAGCCTTGCAGCTCACATTAGAAATTAAGCTGCTAGACAGAACTGCGAGGTTAAACTGCTCAAATCCAAATGGCATTTAACATGATTTTTTTTTTAGCAGCGATATTGTGAAAAACATACAAATCTGAAAAAAACGTTGGACAGGAACCAGCTAGAAAAGTCTAATTTAAAAAATCATCACGATTTATTGCACGTTGCGATATTATACAATAGGCCTAAGTCTCATTCTACTGTCATAATCTCATAACGCGTTTATCCTTCTTGTTTACACTGCTCTAATTAATTAGGTGACTCTTGTTTAGGTAGTCTATACACCTTACTGTATAAAATAAATGGCAGTCTAGATAAGCATCTGGCGTCTTTTAAAGCAGGTTCTGTGCCTTCCGTAGAAGCTCGGGCTTACCCATATATGTTTAATTATATCTCATGGGGACACCGTTTAAGGAGTCCTTAGCAGACTTCAAGCACAGTTCAAGAAAGTAAAGAGCTGTTATATTCATGGTTGTTGACTTTGTATAATCATCGGTTATTTAATCACAAACACTTACTGCCTTCAAGCACTAATTAAAAAGAAAATGGCAATCAGTCATTTGTTCAGTAGGGTAAAATGTCTTCAGGGTCTGGCGATGTCTGGTGAACGTGTGAGCTGCTGTCAAATGCCCGAATAGCTGTGCCTGATCGATGGCTGACGCCTCGCCCTTCTCGTAGAGTTCAAAGACAAGTATCTACACGTAAACTAAGGCAGGTAAACGGCATTTTGGGACAGGCTAAAATCTCTTTGACCGAAGGGATAGTTTTGGCTTCAACATTGCTATAGAAACCAAGCCTCCTAAACACATACGATACTCCCACAGTATTACTAGGGGCATGTTTCTATCGTCCCGCCCACGCACACAAATCAATGCCCATGCTCTTTGCAGCTGCCCATGACGCAGAATCATTACTTTCAGTGGATGCAGTTATGGGCAGAAAATGAGGATTGTTCTCATCGCTTACACACTAATGCATAGCCGTAATTGCAACAATTACAATTAGGATGTTTACGCAGATGTTCAGTTGACTGATGACAAAGATAATAAGAGGTAATTGCAAAGGAAAGAAGTTTAAGAAAACTTCAAGAGAAAGATAAAACTATTGCCTACAATAAAAAAAAAAACAGGTTCTTGAATATTCGACATACTTTCCTTTCATAAAGTGGGTTTAAAACTGTGGGTTTAATGAAAAGAAATGGACCAACAGTGATTAATAATAAAGCACTGAGTTGTGAATGCGATCAAAGTGATAACAAGTTCATCTGCGTATCACAGATTGCACACACGTGACGGCACGGAGGATCACAGACGGGTTGCGAAATGTGGACCTATATTTTGTGCATCTCACATACTTCTTGTTCCTTTCAGTGGCGGTGTTGCACCTGACAGAGCTCCCGAAAGTGGCCGACGGAGAAAAAGACGAAGTGTTTGAAGAGGATCGCGCGAAGTGAGGAGAAGAGCTAGCGCAGCACTCGAGAAGCACAATGAACTATGTGACTAATTAGCGCCTGCATATTTCTCTCCAATTTCACAGGTCAAAAACAAGACGCCATGCGCGGCATAACAAGGGTACGGAGCACAGAACAAAACTAGAGACAAAAGGAGCGAATGAGGATTTCTCAGCACCACGGACAGCAGCCCGTGACGGCTATATGAGCTCGTATGTCACGTCGAGCTCGATGTCAAATTACAATTTTATTTATTGTTTTCACATGCAACGTTCTTTATTAAACCTTTGACTTTCTTAGAAACCATGCAGTTATTGTTAGGGGTTATGGTGCTGTTTTGTTATGATCTATTTTATCTGTTTGTTTGTTTGGTTGCTGATTTTATGTATGTAGTTTATTTTTGAGATATTTTTCTGAGCAGTTAGTTATAAACATGTTCTTATTTGCTTTGTATAACACGACATTTTCAAAGAGCTGAGGTCAAACAATCTTTCGTTTTGTGTCAGTGAGGCCTTAAAGGATTGTGGCAGCCCAGCGCATAACCGGCACACCTATATACCCTTACTTATCCTGGCAGGGGGTGGAGGAACGTGCGTGACGGTGAGGTGGAACCAACTAATGCCGCCTGAAAGACTGCCCTGGATGGCTGCGCGCTCGAACTGCCGCCTTGTCGAGGCGCACTGTGCGCGAAGGCTGTGGGGCGTGGAAACCGGGGTAAAAATTTCACATGCTTGGGGTCTTTTCTCGCGCATTCCAAAAACGCAGTGAAAGTTTTCAAGAAGGTCACATATTCATGGGTTTGCACGCGTGGGTAGCAGAAAAAGTCAGGGGAGCTCAATCCGTCGAGGATCAGACTGTTACTTTACATTCTATTTATTTAGCAGACGCTTCGATTCAAAGCGACTTACATTTTTGACAAAGCATGGCAGTGCCCCCCCATCATAACGTGCATGGCCCCCTCTGTGGCCCCCTAAATGCCTATGCTACTTGTGTCTGAAATAAATGTATTATTATTGAAATTTATATATGTGGGCTTGAGTGGACAGGGGAGGAGTGGTGCCTCTGAGGCTAGGGAAGGTTGCTGGTTCGAATCCCATGAATGCCAGAAGTGATCCTACCCTGTTGGGCCCCTGAGGAAGGCCCTTAACCTGCAATCACTTCGTCTTAGGGTACATCCAGCCCTGCAAGCAAGTCCTCCAACTTACAGGGGTTGGTGGCAGGATTGGCTCTCCAGCCACTGGAACAAAACTCACACTGTTCCGTTCAGACTAGTGTGGTGCTGAGGTATCACCCACTGCGCTTGGGTTCCCATCCCTGAGGTTTGGTGTACGGTGGGTGCAGCAACGCGCTGTAATCAGCGCACGCTCCTTACCTTACCTCTCTCCTCATATGTGGGCTGAAATGTGGGGGCACACACTCAGGCCCCTCCTGTAGCCAGGTGCTCGTAGTCACTTCAGTTGGTGAAAAGAAAGGTTAACGGCAGAAAAAAATAACCGAGCTTGTGGAAGCAAGATTGTCTAAACAAGAAATCGGAGTGAGTTGCATATTAGTAAAATATGTACGACAATCTAATGTAAGTAATACTTGGAGGACTTTAAGGTCAAATGCATCTGCCCCCACCCCCCATCAACAGAAAAACTGGCCTTAGTCTGCCCCCCCCCCAGTTGAAATGGTTTAGAACCGCCACTGTCACTAGTTCAAATCCTGTGGCCGACATACTGATTTCACCCTTAACCCTTATTGCTCCAGAGACTGGAGCTGACAATACCTTCTCAATGTACCTCGCTTTGGACGAGAGCGTTTACTAAATAAATAAATACAAACCATGGGAAATGATGGTTTATTGTTGCCAGCCTGGTTAATAGTGATATTCAAGTTAGCGGTCCATCTTTGTACCCCATCCTGCGTAGGCCTAAACACACCCCTGGTAGTCAGCACATAAAGAATTGTGGCTATTGGTTTACCTATAGTGTATCACACACACTTTGTTACAAATGTTCATTACTCTCTATATCACCCTACATAAGAGCAACAATCTTCTTCATAAATAATCCATTAAAAACTTCTTTTTTGAGTGTGTGTGTAATTTTAAGTTATTGTAATATTGTAATTGTATGGCAGGGAGACTGCAGTATGTCATTGGATAATTTACTTTTACAGTCGGTTGGTGTGACATACAGTACGTTTTACATCACGGATCGATTACATCTCATGCGTTACTGTAATCGCCTACATGAAGACAATTCATTTTAAGAATATAATAGCAGATGTAATACTTTTTTATCCGTTCAACTTTCAATTTTCAGCCTCCATCCAGGAGCTGAGTTGCAAAGTGACGGTGCATGGGAATCGAAGGGCTGGACGGATGTGTGTGTGTGTGTGTGTGTGTGTGTGTGTGTGTGTGTGTGTGTGTGTGTGTGTGTGTGTGTGTGTGTGTGTGTGTGTGTCGGGGGGTTTGGCACGTGTGAGGGAGGGTGATGGCTCGGGTTGGTAGTACTGGTGCTGATGTCACAACTTGGAGCTCGTCATGATCTGGTCTAATTAGAATGAGCAGCGACGGGGAGATCGGCTCCCTGCATGCCGGCGCTGAGGGAGCTCCGTGCGTCAAAAGAGAAATCCAAAAGCGAAAGAAACGTCCAGGTAGGATCGCCGCGGAGAGAAGGTGCCCGACGGAGCGCTGACGCTTCCCACACAGACTCCCAGACAAGACAGACGCAGCCACACAACTCTTCGTAAGGAAAGGGGGGAAGCGGATCATCTGAATTCAAACAGTGCCGCTTCCATGGCATCCACTCTGGGAAACGGCACTCGCACCCCGGGAACTCCGGGCGCACAACTGAAACGGAAGCTGAAACGCAGAAGGAGAAGACGGTCTAAGAGAAAAGGTAAACTTTTACGCTAAAAATGAAATGTCGGCCGGATCGGTGGATAGAGTTAAAGTGATCTTCCAGTATTCTTATTGACATTGAGAAATGCGTTAGCTGAAAATCTGCTTATAGGCAAATGGAATGAACCTATTGCTACTGTATACGCTTGGGAGTTTTTTTTAACTAGTCTTTTGAAGTATGGACTTAAATTATTTTTAAATTAAACTATGACGAAATCAAGTGCGTTACAGCTGTTCGTGGAATCTAAATCCGAAGCGCTTTGCTGGATCGACGTATGTGTTCTGCACATTGTTCACATACAATATTGCGCTTTTTATACGAAATTGTGAAAAATCGCTGAAATACGGCCACTTTGTGTTTTTGTGGTACAGTCAAGAATCGTTTAAATTTATTTAAGAAATGATTGAGTTGGCGCAAGTAGCGCAAGACAGTAGTTAATTGTTCTCCGTCATGTACTTCGCATTGTTCTATCTCACATCGCTGTCATGTAAACTTTTCATTTCGATAAGGCTCCAAAACGTATGAGATAAAGGACTTGTGAATATTAATATGTACATCTCCTTTATCTGTGTCAATTCTATACTATATATTGGTCTTTATATTAAGGGTTTTATATTGTGGTGTAATAAGAACGGGTTTAAAAGTAACAGTCTTCATTTACTTCTTCTTCTGCCCCATTGATTAAGCCAATTGTAATTCTTCAGTTATTACCCAGCGCTTATTGATTTGTTTGGAAATACATTTCTTTTCCTATTTTTAAAGAAATCCAAATTAGTTGCACGAGAGCTATTGTTATTTGTGAAGCCGAGAGTAATAGCGGGGTAGAGCAAAACCAATATCGTTTAAACGTATGGTTATTTAACTTAATGCAGCGAACAGACGGAGCAGTAAAATATTCCTTGGCTAAAAGGTATAAGTGCGTAACCTGGCGTTCGCAGACATGAAAAATTTCACTCTTCTTCAAAGATTTGTTTGTAATGGAGATTTTTTATTAATTCGGTTATAAACGGCAGAGAATTAGGTATACAAGTATTTTGTATCCACTTTTACAAAATCACCACCTCTGCATTTCTACGGCATTGAAAACTGGTGAAATTTAGGTTGCGCAACTTAATGACTTTTGTTGCTTGGGCTCCCCGTGCACGGCAAACAGCGCGCGCACAGATGGAAAACACCCAAAGGCCCGCAGTAATGCGATTCCAATAACCGTTTAAGGACACTGAATAAAATGTCGGCAAAACATTTTGAGTAACGGAGACAATGAAGTGTTCGCATAATAGTAAGTCTGGTTGTGAGTGTCAAGAAAAGCGGCGTTTAAGCGAAGCTTATTAGGCAGTTTATCAGTGCATTATGGTTTGTTTCAGAAGTAACTAAGTTGATTCGGGGGAAGTTTTTGAAGGGGAAGAAATTGGTTTCTTTTGTGAAATGACATTCTCTTATGATTTGTGAGGTATTCGGAAATTCATATTCAGATACGTGCAAGGGTCGGTTATGGCGGGCAACCAGGAGCGAAATATCCAAGACCCGTCGAGTTTGAGATGTATAAAACACCTTCGCATCTCACACAGGTAGCCTTATTGAGCATTAGAACATGCAGTAAAATGTAGCATTCTGTTTGAATACGACATATACGGATCTGGAGCATGTATTTAGAGCTTTTCAGTGTATCTCCCCGGCTTGCAGATGGTAATACGCAGTGCTGACTTTTCCTTTTCATGGATGAACACTAACCAGGCAGAAACAAATGTCATTAATTGTTGCGGACCGAGGAAACAGGAGCGAGACTCACGGAATCAGGTAAACTCGAGGTTTAATCAAACAGGCAGACAAGCAGGACCAAAGGACAACACAATTACGTCAATAATCAGACTGGAGAAACTTACTCGTAAAACACATCAGACTAATTAACAACAATGAGAAACAGCTGGTAACACGGGGATTCCACACGATGTGGCGTGGCAAGCAGGAGGATCGGACGAGCAGGGCATGACAATTAATAACTCAAGGTAATTTAAGATGAATTTCGCTTTCTGCCTGATATGGATAAATCCATTATTCTTATCAAGAACGATCATTCCGAATACTGCGTCTTCCGACAAATAGGCCTATTTGTGACCGTGCTTTGCAAAATGTGAGTGTTAAAGTTCAACGCTGGATGTTATAGTAACACTCTCTGCGCTAAATTAAGGGATTAATCGTTTGCGAACATGGCAGATTAGTGATGTTGAGTTTTTGAACAACTGTACGACGATTTTTTTTCCATTGATTTCATTCGATTTCCGTGAGGGCCCGTTGTTAATTGTCATGTAAAAAATAAGGCATAAAATCTGGGGCAGAGATCATAAACGATGTATGGCTACATCTTCAAAGCCTCTGTTTTCTCCTGGCATAAACATCAGCTCCTAAAAGGTCATGATGAGACGGGAGAGCCGCCGATGTGGCGGAAAAGCCCGAGGGCGGCGCGTGTTAACTGGTGCTGATTTATGTGGTGAATTTCAGACATCGTCAGCGTCCCCCAGAGGCCATCTACTATAAGCATGTTTCCAATAGCACAAGCCTGTTTTTCTTGTGCAGCTTCAGAATGGGAAAGTATATGGGGGACCGTAAACTTAATTGCAGGTTTTATGCAAACCCCGAGCTGATTGGGCCAGTTAGCAATTATAGCGAGTATAATTCAGAAGACATGCTATAGGTCTAACCATGCCGTTCCTCGGAAGGACGAAGAACGTATTTTAAGGACAGAGATTTAGCACAAATATAATTCACTTCTTCATACTTCCATAATAGATTAACTAAGGTTTGCGTAAGTGAATATGTGCCGTAAAAACCTATAGCTTATATATTTTGCCTTTTTTTAATACAGAAGATATGCTATCACGCGTTATTCATCTGCTCTGCTAAATTTGGAGTGGAAAATCCTTTTTTGTGTATTAAATATCTGTAGCATATAATTTATGTGACCTTGCTTTAAATTACGAGCCAAACTGATACGCGCTTATTCTCCAGAGTTTCAGCCCAGATCATTGCTGAAGCTTTGGTGCTTTCAATGCCAACCAGTCGAGAATAGAAGGGGTCCATTAAGCCCCGCCTCCATCCCGTGGGCGTGCAGAGCATCACTCAGAGCCTGACAGCTTTGACAGCGGTGAGGAGCCATTTTTCATTATCGTGATTATTATTACTACTGCCACCGAGGAAATGGATGTTCTACAGATCAGTTATGCTAATTTGGGTCAACAGCCCCCAAAGGGATCCAAGTCAGAATTGCTTCTGTTGGCTCTATAGCTATCATTTAGGAAAAATGGACGAAAACGAATGACTTTTGAAAGTTCATTCAATTGTTTTCTTTTTTTCTGAATTCCGCAGTTGGGCGAGAAAAGATATATAAAAAACTTGAACCCATGATTATGTATTTCCCTTTCTCTAGTTTGGGGGATGATTTCCTAAATTATTTTTCGGTATTAGCTATTTCACAGATCGTTCGTGTTGTGTTTTCAAACACCAGCTGGCGCTTTGCGGATTTTCTGGAGAGCGGAGAGGTGGGAAATCAGAGACGCATTTACCGTGGTGCGCCGGAGAACGAGGAGACCGCTCCTCGCGGTCTGTTTAATTCCCCTTTTAACGTTCACACAGGCAATGCATCAAAGGGCTGGCAGGGGGGTCGCAGTGAGTCTCCCGGGTGCCACATAATTTATGTAGCAATTACGCTAACGGGGGTTCGCGGGACTCCCAGGAAGCCGGAGGTCCGGGTAATCGCGTTGCCAAGCGATCGTGCGGTAAAGCCCAGAATCGCGGTATCATCGTGCTGCAGCAAACAGCATCACACCCCCACCCACCCTAAAGGGCGAACGGGAAATTCAGCCCAACCTTTAGTTTTCCTCACTTGATGATCTGCTCTTGCCTGATAGCAGCGCTTGCGGCTGAAATCATAAATCGCTCTTCCATTCATGCCGGGAGACATTTGTGAACAGCTATAACTCAGATATGCAAAAAAAAGCTTGGTATGAGGGAAGGAATGGATGTTTTGGGGAGTAGTCAGGTGGGAGATAAGCGCTTATATTTACCTGTTTAAAAGTTGGGCAAAGGTTCGGAAGCGATGGGTCAGTTCTTGTGGATTCTGTGTCTCTATTTTCAGTCCAGTTTCTCAAACAATAAAGGTGCCCAATAAAATTGCCTGGTTACAACCAGCAAAGAGCGAGATGTTCGACAGGCACAGTACACTGCAAAACTTTTAGGGCAAGTGAGACGGTGAAGAATAAAGATGCCTGAAGGCAAGTTGCGGCCCAGTCCAAGGAGAAACTCTGCAGTCACGCCATAAGAGAGGTACTTAACCTTGAACTGCTCCTGTAAAATGTCCAGCCATAAAAACGAGTAAAAAAAATAAATAATGTAATTCACATAGGAGCAACCTGCCAACTGGAGAAGTAAAAATACTCTGAGTTGGAATCGTGTTGTGCAGAAGTATATGTTCTATATAAATCTGGCTTCAGGTTGTGTGGTAGGTAGGTAGCTGTGTGTTGGGGGTTTGACTGCAGGTTTCTGCTTATGCTCTGATTGTCTGCGTTAGGTCAAAGATGCCCCATCAGGCGCATTATATGGAGGGGGGGGCTGAGGGTGTCTGAGCAGCTTCTCTTTTACCGTAAACAATTGAAATCCTCCCCCTCCCCTTTTGAGACTCTAAATGCCCCTTTTCAATGACTGATGTTCAAGCAAAAATACCCCCCCCCCACCCCCCCCCGGTTGACAAAACTGACCAAACAGGACCCCCCCCCTCCCCCCAAGTTCCTGAACCTCGAAACATTTCTGCACGGCCCAGACGCCTGTAGTGTGTGATTATATATGACTGAGGGCCGTTTGCTAGTTGACCCGCCCCCTTGTGCTCTGTGCCACCTGGGACAAGATCCAACCCTCTACTGGATAAACAGTTGGAATATGGATCGTAAAAATTCTATTTCAGCTTTTTCTATGAAATGACTCGCAAACACCCACTTAACCCCCTGAAAATACTAATATGTACTTTTTTGCTAAAGTTCATAAAGTTTACCTTCCATTCTGACAACCAGCCCGGGAAGGTTTCTGCTAAAAACAATTAATTGAAGTCAAAGGTTGGCAGCAAGTGTCACGCTTGGCTCCAGCTCTATATGGTGCCATGCTACATTGAGATTGGGGGATGCCAGTTTCCAGTTTATTTCATTCACAACCAGAAAAATTGTAGCTGCGGGGGAAATATGGTTATTAATACGGAGTGTTGACTGTTCTCCCAGGGCAGGGCGCTGCTGAAATGCCCTGAAATGGCACAACTTTATAAATTAGCATAATTTCTAATTATCTTCTAATAGCTCCTCTTGGCTGTGGAGACTCTGCTCTTGAATTCCCCGCGTAAAGTTCAGTGGGGAAAAACAAATTTCATGACTCAAATGCCTCAGACATGCAGATGTTCTGGTTGTCATGCTCCTCGTCTCAGAAAGGTCCACATCTCACCCAGAGAAACTAAGGGGAATTCAAACAGAATGAAATTAGATATTATGCAAAATATGTAAATATCAACTTTTATAGAGTTCTGAGTACTTCATTAACCCAACAGGAAATGTTGAGATTATATGTAATTACTCCTAATTGTTCAATCAGAAGTACTTAATTGGTTTCTGGTGTGGGAAAGGTTTTCCAGTGAGGATTCCTTATTATCAGTTTTGTTTGGAGAAATCTTGTCTATTTTAAAAGCATGACTTATGTAATCCTTAGTATGCAGTCTTCCTTTGTATCTGTGGTGCCCTCCAAGAAATTCTCTTAGTCTGAAATACTCGGAAGGCATGTATGAAAGTGGGCCTGTGTCACCCGTAATGTGGCATCGCGGTAAGAACCTTACGCCAGACAGAGAAAGTTAAACGCATTTTCAGCATTTCAATGAAGTGGCACTTCAAAAAACCTTGGGAACTTAAATTGCAGTGTCTGGTCTTTTGTGTTGGCAAAGATCAGGCGTGTGTGTGTGTGTGTGTGTGTGCGCGCACCCCTTTTGCCTAGCCTCACGCATAGTCTCACGCAGCAATAAAAACACAGATCTTTCAAAAGATGTCATTAAATCGACACCTCTGAACCCTCTTCTGGATTAGCACAAAACGGTCTGCCTTTTTGCTTCTCGAGCGAGTAGCGGCTCCCTGACAGCCTTCCGAGGGTCCGTACGCATTTCTCGGGATAATTGAGTCTCCTCTTAGAGAGAGGTCTATTGTGAACTGAATTGAAGGCCGTTACTGACAGGTGTGCCCAATGCGATCCACGCTTTATCCAACTATCATATTTAAATCGACAAGGAGTTCTGTTACCATGACCCTGGGGTCCCAATTAAGGAGTCTGACACTTCTGGCCAATGTGGGCTTTATTATAATTTAATCCCTTTGCCCTCAGAAAAACAAAATACAAAATCCAGGTGCTTCTCAGCAAATCAGAGCAATTGGAAACAGCCGGACTCCCTGATTCGCTTGAAACTCTCTGCGGGTAGTAGATACTACAATTTTTAATTGTAATCTTATGTTCCTTTCAGTGCTTTTGTTCCGTGTAATGACCTGCTTCTCCATCTTCAGGAGATATTTCTGAGCCTTGGGTATCTTTTACAGAAAAACCAGGATTCGGGGGAAACATTCGTACTAGATTGTGACACCAGACACCCATAATGGTCCGTGTGAGCTGTGGCCAGGCCCTCTTGAAGAGGCAGGCCTGGGTATGATTAGTTGTACTCGGGCACAGCACGCATCCAGTGTTATCACTAATCGTGCTCAAGTACGAACACAAACATGACATGAATGCAACTGACACATGCAGGCACACATGTACACTATATCTGTGTCGGACCCCGAAGGAACGGATCTGGTAGGCTGTACAGATTACATCATGTTTTTTTTTTTTTTGTTGTTGCAAAACAGCTTTGTGAAAAAAAAAATTACGCGTACAGATCTGGTAGTGACAAACATGGGGGGATCACTTTGGTCTTCAGCGGAGGTTCAGTATTTGGTGGAAATTTGGGCTTACGAGAGTTTCCGGAAACAAGCAGGTATAACATGGAAAATATTTGGTAAAACAAAATATCTTCTTATATGCGCAACAAGAATAAATAAAAATTGCTGTGTTTCATACTAAATAAATCTATGAGTGTCATGTGTTATCACACCCAAAACAACCCCAAATAAGACACAAAATAGGGGCATTAATCACGAACTCTGTTTTGCAGAACGATAGTGCTTTTCTTCCGCTGTTCACCACAAAAAGTTGCATGGGGACGTGCACGAATGTTATGTGTGCGAATGTGAGTGCAGTACCAACAGAGGAGAGGGGAGGGGGGGACAATCGCACTCAGGCACAGCATGAGGCAACCAGGCCAAGTGTGAGTATATGTGAGCATGCCCTTAAACATCTACAAAGGTTTATCACATGACCGCCGATGTGTGACGTGTCCCACCTCTGACACAAACAGCCCGGCCGAATTTCATTGGCTCTCTTTGAGGGAAGAACGTTACAGTTTCAGCTATTGTTTCAGCCAGCTGTGTAATGGTGCTTTACCTTTGGCATACAGGAACCAGGCCGTACCCGACCTGTACCGCAAAAAGACATTAGTTACAGCACGGTTCCAGCTCGTTTCGGTTTTCCACTGCAGGGGGGTCGGCTCAATAAAAGTGTTGCCAGGTCCTGGTGAGCGACGGTGACTGAAAAACAGAGACACTCACTATTCACACATCTAGCACATCTGTGAACGGTAGCAGAATTAGCAAATTCCAAGTTATTGGACATTTAAGTTATTTATGTGCAAAACTAATAATAATAATGGATAATTCATTGTCTCCTTAGTCACACTTTTGGCCCCTGCTGGTAAGCAGGGCTGTGTCAGCGTGGGTACGACTCGGTTCTTGGTGGTGGTGGAAAAGCACCGTAAGAGATTAAGGTATGAATAACTTAGGAGCATATTACTATAAAGATGCCCTTCAGGCCACCGAAGTATTTCGATCTTAGCTAATCCACTACAAACGGCAGTTATTTCCTGTCTGGAATAATTGTTCTGGGTGTGTAATAAGTGGAGATTAGCAGAGGTCGATGTGAAGTGTTTAAACGCTCACCGAAACGCCGATAGCGGTAAACGCTGAGAGCGTTTTGAAAAATAATATCTGCAGAACCAATAATCACTCGGCAGCCAGTAGAGTGCGTAGCGGATACCTTTCATTTCCAGTTATTTGCGGTCTGAAAAAATTTATTGACTGCTAAAAATGTCCTTTCCGGGCCCATGGAGGTCTTCAGATCGCTATCTGAAGCGAGGGCATCAGACGAAAGCAAACAACTGGTGCCGTTATCGGGGGGGGGGGGGGGTTTGTGAGGAGGTGGCTTGCCGGATAGTGCTGGGAGCCTCGTGCTTCCATGGGTGGGGGTTTGAATCCAGTAGGGGTGGGGGTTGTGCTTTCTCTCTGTGCCTGCATCGGTTTCCGTCTGCAGTCCCAAAACATACCGTTACAGACCAGGTTTGGTGTTCCTGGGGGGCTCCATTAAAAAAAATCACTTCGGGGTCACTCCTAGTGTAGTGCCTGCTTGTGGTCAGCAGGGGGCCTCCACCTCTTGGGGGGGCCATACACAAATGCATGGTTTGAGTGGTGGTAAACCCCACCGCTCCTTATGTGAATCGGTGTGTGTGTATGTGCCCCATGATGGACCGCCATTCCTTCCAGGTATTTGCCCACCTCCCATCCTCAGCTTTCTGGATTAGGCTTCCTTCATCCTGTGGCGGAGTGAGGCATGTCAGTGTCAGAGCTCGCTGCCCGTCCGCGTGCGGATGAACACCCCTCTCGAGATAAAGGAGCAGGCAGCCTTTGATCGCACCCTGATGTCTCACGCCTTGTTTACACCTTCCGCCAGGAGCTCTGAAGCGAGGCACGCGTTTCACGTTGTCGACGCCGCAATTAGCAATTTTCTAATTAGGCAGACAATTGAGTAGACATCCACAAACACCCTCTCTTTTTTTAAACAGGATGCACTTGTGCTGAGTGTAGTCCTCTTAGCAAGGCAATTGCTCCCCATTCATGCCACGATTCTGTCCTTGAAACGAAATATAATGAAAATATAATCATTGTGTGTTTCCGTAGTGTTCACATTTGAAGAAATGCTGCTAAGCTTTGGTGTCTAAATTAAAATGCATGCTTCCGTATAATACAGAACTGGAAATGCATTAGCAGGTGGCTCACTGGGTAGCATTTTATCTTAATACCTAAAATGTCGGCTGTTTGTGTGGGTCTGTATTTATGTTACTACACTGTGGTAAAACTTGTTACTTTTCAGCCTGTGGGGACATTTTTCAGGTCCTCACAATCCATCCATTCATCCATCTTCTGTACCTGCTTATCTTATTCAGGGTCACGGCGGCCTGTTTAACATTAGAACACATGCAAATTAGCAGGTCAGGTCAGGTTGGGGAGCAATCCACCACACAGCGAAACTCCTTGGGATCCTGGCTGCCGACCCCCCAGGCAGATACACGGTCCAGTCCCACCTTCCGTAAATGGCCATCCATCTGCCGCAGCCAGGTATTATGCAGGCGTCCCCTTGGCCTGGTCCAGCCGCTTGGGTCCTCAGCAATGAGGATCCCGCGAGCCGGATCACCCTCAGGGAAACGCGCCACATGGCCGTAGTGCCGTAGCTGACGCTCCCTCACAATGCAGGTAATGAGCCTCATCCGGGACTCGTCTAGCAGCCGCTCATTTGACGCAAAGTACAAATGATTAACAGTATAATAATAAATAAACAATAAATAATCATAGTTTTGGATCAAGAGGAAGATCACCACTATCTTTGGCTACCAATTATTATTGCACGGTATTGGACATGTGGTCCATGGATTTGGCCTCTTTGAGCTGCCAGTAGAGTGCAGTAGTGAGTACCCCGCGATGGACTGACTTCCTGTGCAGTGCAGCCCCTGCCTCATGCTCTGTGGTTCCTGGGGTGCTCTCCAGGCTGCCCATGCACCCGTATAGAATATATCCTTGTGGGAGATGGATGCATGTAAACACACACGGGAAGCAGAGGTGAACTCCATCTATAAATAACGGTAATTCTGCTGAACACGCTCAGGGTGCGGTCGGCACGGGTGTGTTCACAGCCCTTTCTGGGGACTGTGTTTATCACATCCCGGCTGGGCGGTTGGTTCAGTGCTGTGGTCCATCTCCCGCTTTTTCTCCACAGAGCCATCACTCGGCCGTGAGTTCCAGGTAAATGGGGGGGGGGGTCTATTTGGTGAATCCTAACCATCCCATCTCTAACACCCACAAGCACAAATGACAATTCTTGTTAGGGGAAGAATGGGAGAGAGACACCAAACTGCATCTCGCAGCTGAGTGGGGGACATCCCAGCAAGGTGGAGGAGCTACACTGATGCAGGGCAGCTTTCTCCAGTTCATGAGGGGCATGGCTGAGGGGCAACCACACAGCACAGATTGTTGCGGATTGCCCCTCTTTACAGGGCGCCCTGAAGATGCAAATGCATCGCCTGTAAACATCACCCCAACCCAGCCCGTGTGTATGAAACAGGATAACTATGACGGACCACGTGTTTTTGAACGAGACCTGCAGACACAACGGTGCCAGGGACGAGATTCAAACCCACGACCTTGACAGTGCAAGACTGCAGTGTTAGTTGCTGTGAGCCACTGCGCTGCGCCAGCCAAGCACTGCGATGTCTAATCCCGACATTCCCAGGCTGATCCCTCCGCTCGTCTGGCCAGCTTAGGCGCAGATCCTGCGATCCTCCCATACAGACGGATATGCCCCAAGTGGCGGTTCAGAACAAATACCCCAAATCCTAAGCCTGCCTGTTTAACCAGCCCCCCTCCCCCCAAAAAAAATGTTTATGTAAAGAAATCTCCCCCCACCCCAGGCCCCTTTCACCGTATGACACCCCCCTCATCCATCCAGCACCGTATAACACCCCCCTCATCCATCCAGTAGAGTTCACAGCAGCTTCAGGAATGAGGTCTGACACCAGACAGGAGTGTTACATTCTGGGGCCCCGTGTTCCGGAGGGCCCCTCTTCCCGGGCCCCGGGTTTCTCCCATGTAGCTGTCTGTCGCCGCCCCACACGGAAGATGGTGGAATAAACGAGGAGCTTGACCGGGAATCCAAGGACGATCTATTTATTTTCACACTTCGGTTCCAGACCAAGACGCCGGGGGGGGTGGTTGGGCAAGCCTGGATCTCCGGAGCGGAAAGTGGGACAGGCGGGCCGACGGGGACCCGGATCCATGTCACGGCGTTTTACCGCCAAGCTCCAAGGGGGGGAGGGGCTGCTGGATCCCCAGAAGGCGCCTCAGTCTGACGTGACTCGTCACATGCAGAGGAGGCCTGAGGGGTCACGGAGGTCACGGACATCCCCCTGCTCAAGACCTACAACCGTTCACGACCACGCAAGCAATGAGGAGGAGATGGCCGTCTCCCCACAGCTGTTGCGGATCCCGTTCTCTAGTACCTTCAGCCCAATCAGAGCAGCTCGTGACCGAGGCTATATCATATGATCTTCCACCGCTCATCTGCCGGTCCTGACCAGTGAAGACAAGCTGCAGCCCGTCGCTAACAAGTCATGAATCAACGTTTAGATTGCGTTCGGCACCAGGAGAAAAGTTGGGTTACTTTTGTATTTGTTTAGCTACAGGTAATTCTGTCCAAAGTGACAAACAAGGAAAGCAGATATTGTAGCATATGATAAGCATACAGCTGTCAAGGAGTTGCTTGTAATTCAGTTGGGGGGGGTGTCGCACGGCAGACTGCAACCTCCAGGAAGCTGGGCTTCCAGTTAAGGACAAGGTATTATTTTATCTATGCAATGAGCATCTCACAGAAATGTAAGCTCCTTGTATTACAGCAAAGGTAAGCAATCTTATTCAGAAAGGGCTATTATGTATGCAGGTTTTTGCTGCAACTCCCTAATTATATCACTAAATAGAGGTCTGATTGGCTGAAGAGTCTTCACACCTAGTTATCCCAAAAACCTGCATGCACCCTGGCCCTATGAGGACAAGATTACCTACCCCTATATTACAGGATTCATTAAATACTCAGTATAATAGTCAAATCCTACCCAGGATCAAATCAATGGTCCAAATATGTAAGTTACAAGCAGAAGGGTTTGTACCCTCTAGAGTGGGAAGGGAGCAAAAATGTGGACTGTCTGGCAGGGAGCTGGGAGGGAGCAAAAACATGCACCATCTGTGGATCATGTAACATAAACACTCAGCCATCCAGGAACAATACCAACCACAAAATCACACGCAGGCCCATGAGCGATTTGACACTGACCACCTCTGACCGCGGGACCCCCCCAGACTCATCTTCGCCTCGGATGTCAGAACCGCGTTCCTCAGAAGCGTCTCTTCCTGATTGGATTTGCCACTCTTATTAAAACATCCCTGGTAAAGAATCTAATATGGACACCAGGCTCAGCTGCCAGTGTTGGGCTCCGTGACGTTCTTCCACGGTCATTCCGGGGGTGGTAAGAGCAGGATGGTCACACTGTCGGGCATCGTATACCACTGGGAGAGTGACTGGGTCAGCGCCGCGCTCGGGACAGGCCGTTCTGTGATGGCTCCCTGCATCCGGGATTCATCTCAGCGCCTGAGCCGAGAGAGCCGACCGCGAAGGTGCCCTCCGGTGCAGCTGAGAGAGCTGCCCTTGCCCCCTCCCCCCCACTTTGATTAGCTAATAATTCAGTTGGCGGTGGTGGTGTCGCAAAGCAGGAACAGCCTTAAGCTGAGATTCGTCCGTGGATGCGTCTGCCGCAGGAGGCCTGAAGTTTGGAAGAAGGTGATCCCCTACGTCTCTCGGGTGTTTGCCTGACCTAAGACCTCCCTGTGATCCTCGCCCATACCAGGATAGTTTCTCAGTACCAAGAATACAAAGATTGTGACAAACTTGGGGTGCAGTGAATCATGGGATTGGTCTGGTTTAGCAAGGATGCAACCCATGCATCCTTGATATTTGGATTAGGGCAAGAACAACATCCGGGGATTTTTAACATCCTCTGTACTTCTTTACTTGAGTATTGGAACTGGTCTTCGGCAATGGAAGACAATGGAAAACAGATACAAGAGAGCACAACTATCGTCAATTATGCATATATAGAAACACCCCTAGCTCATCATTTGACATCTTCCCAGCGGAAACTCAAGTCCTTCTCTCTTTCCTACGCGAATCTGTTCGTGTTTCCCTCATCTCCAACGCATCCATGCTCAGGTAACCAAGGAGACGCATTCCCTTCATTCCTTCGATGAGCCTCGCGATGCTGCCTCTTCCCGACGGTGATGCCGCGCGATCTGCATGTTCTCCATCACTCTCGGCTTGTCCAGGCTTTGACGTTTCCGTTCTGTCGGACTGAGGCCTGGTCGGCATCTCTGCCCCACCAGGATAAACAGCCCCCCCCCCCCCCCAGAGTAACCCAGGACCTCTGGGAAAGTTTTTCCTGGTGGCATGAGGACCAATCAAGCACATCGGATTCAGTTACGCTGGCCTGAGACCTGCCCTCGCTCACCTCGACTCTAGCAGGCGGCCAGTCACCGGGGAGACGGGGAGGGGCCCATCGGGGGGGAGTAACTTAGCCAGTCAGGAGGAGGAAAACAAAGAAGGACCAGTTGAAAAATCCCCTTTTCTGGTACCTTCAGCCCAGTCAGACATCCCCGCCCAATCAGGTGGCGTGGCAACCCAATGGCTGAAGTCATTCATGAAAATGCTGCTGTAGTAACCCAGGGCTCTGAGCTGCAGCCCAGGTCAGCCTGTGCACAGTCTGGCTGGAGCTGACGGGTGTGAGGCGGCTCAGTGAAGCAGAAGATGGGCCACTGGTGCAGGACTGGAGGTGGCCAGCAGGTTCCCAGGGTTGTGAGTTCAGAGCCCACCTTCACTCTGTGTGTGCATGTTCTCCCCGTGTCACAGGGGTTCCCTGCATGAGCTTTGGTCTCCTCCTGCTGTCCGGATTCATGCAGTTAGGGTAATTGGCCTTCCAGAGTTATATTCTCACACCCCAGAGCAGAAGTTAGGAACAACCAAATTATGTAGTGCAGCATGTTTTCTGATTGGTATTGGCTTACTTTTGCCTGCTGTGCTCCCGGCATCCAGAAACACGATCCAGTAGCGAGAATCGACAGGTATCCTGTGATTGGTGGTGGGGGGGGGGGTGTTAGGGTGGGTGAGGCACCACGTCATTAGTGGGTAGTGGGGAAGGGGTGAGATCCAAGCTTAGCACCTCTCCGTTGACATGCCAAGTCTCACCTGAGCGGGTGATGTCGTGCCATCCTGGTAACCCCCCCCCCGGGAGCCTGATGTGCTGACGCCCACGGCAGCCGTGTGAGCAATTCGCTTCTCGCCTCCTCGATCCACCAGATATCCAGAGCGAGACTGTGGCTGCTCGGGAACCAATCAGAGACATTTAGGCTCAGTCCCTGACCAATTAGCACCCTCTCCTGGGGGGGGGGGGGGGATTGACCCAGCCAGTTACATGGCCCACATCCTTCCATCCATTCTCCATAGCTGCTTATCCATTACAGGGTCACAGTTAATGCAGAGACTGTCCCAGTGCCCCTGGGAAGGAGACCAGGAGATTTCAGGGCATCATCATTAGATAAGTGCTTTATACGTGTGCCGCTGAACCAGCCATATACAGCTGCATTTTAGAGGGTAAATGTCAGCTACACGATATTTCAAAATTCTGATCTTACATCAAGTGGGATTGGGGGGGACACGGGATCGGCAGGTGGAAGGATCCGAGTACCTGAGGGCCTGCTGTGGTTATGACAGCGACAAACAAATTGATGTGAAGTTCTTGTTATGTTTCATAAGAGGCTTCCTGGCTCATGAAACAGCATTTTGTCGGACACATAAAATTCTGTAATCTAAAATGGTTAAATAATGCCTTGATATCCTTTTATTTTAAATCAAAGCAAGTTCTGCAGACTGAATTTGATGGACATGAATGTGGAAAAATTACAAAAAAAGGAAGACGACATGCCTGTAAACCAACAGGAACAACTTAAAAAATATGTAGTTTTATTACTCAGTAGGTATTCAGAGGTATCCAGCATTCAAAACAGCCCAAATAATGCAAACAGCACTAAAAAAAGCAAAGCGATGTGTAAAAATAGGAGCTGTGACATTCTGTGTTCTTAGAAATGTTCCTTGAGTATACAGCTGCTTGTGTGGTGCATGTCACAGCCTGGGGGGCATGGGTGGGGGTGGCAGAGGGGGGCACTGGGGTGTCATATGCCATTAATCTTGACCGGTTCCCTCCCCGAGGACAGCAGTTCGCTATAATGCGAATTGCGTGGGGTCAAGTGCGGCCAGGCTGCGGCGTTAAAGCCCCCCCCCGTCCCCAAAAGTGAGGAACAGGAACTGTGCATTTCAGAAGAGCTGTATGCAGAAGGAGAGGCCTGCCCCCCCCACATCCTCTGAGCCTTAGGCCATACATGTTGGGTGAGCTCCAAGTGACATCATCCTTTACCAAAACCCAGCGGGGATGTTTACCACCAGCCAAACCACACATTTGGGTGGGCCCCTGAATTGGAACCCCCCTTTTGGCCACAAACAGTCCCTACACTAAATTTAAGTGCATTGTAAGTATTCCTTATTTAGGAGACGTACAACCAGGAGGGTCTGCTAACAAGTTAGCTAACTACAATCTTCTGACTACTATAGTATCTAACTATTTATTTTGAGTCTAAAACATTTTGTGTTGCCCCTTTATTGACTTGAAGCCAGGTTTCAGTAAAAGGCGGGGGGGGGGATGTTTAGCTTTAGTACGACCCCCGCATCCCGCTTGGTAGCTCTCTCTTTTCCCTGGTGTTTCCCCCGGCATGTTTAAAAACCTCCCCATCCACTCCCCGCATCCCCCTTTCACGTGGATTCGGGTTTGAGAGATACTGTAAAATTGCATTTTTAAGAAGTTCCCTCGGAGCGGGAATGCGGTAATTAGCATTTCGGGCGCAGCACGGCCGTGATGGGCTGTGAGGAAGCATGCAGCGGCGTCTGCTCGGGGCTGATCCGGAACATTTCGCCTAGGGGCTCGCCTTCATCAGCGTGCTGGGAGCCAGTTCTGTTAGCTTCTGGGGAGTCCGACCAGGATGCACCTCCCTGAATCAGACAGCCAGCCTCCATGCATCCTGACAAGTGACAGGAGTCCCCGAATCCTGGCTGATCAGGACATTTTCCCTGCATGGCTGGGCTATTGAAATAAATCGTCCTTTGTTGATTTCTTTCCCATCCTGTCTTCCAGCTTCTGACTTAATTCGTCATTGTTCTTCGCCATTCAAAGGACATAATTGTTCTGCAGACAGTGACAGTTATTGTTCCCCTGTCAGCTTTTCTAGCTGTTCAATATTGGGGGGTGTGTTTGGTTAAACCCCCTTTTCTAATGACAATGGGTGGATTCCTGTCACAACCAGCAGTCAAAGCCCATAAGTTAATACTTATTTATTGACTTTCAGAACTAGCCGAATCCAAAAGCGATCTCCCTGAACCAGACTGTCCAACCACAATGCCAGCTTTTCTGACTGACGGTTCTTGACACCAATAGAAAGCACACTGCAGGAAACAGTAAACCAATCAGATTAGGGGCTGCTGACTGGATGAACAGCTCCAGGATGAGATGTATGACAAACAGACTCCACCGTGGAACATCGGGGAGACCCAGAAAGAGGAACCAGGGCAGAGTAAAAATGAAATATGGCTGAAATGCTAAGGCAGCCACAACAAATCCAAAAAGGAGGCCAGCTGCACTGCATTCAAATCACAGACGTTTGTGGCTAACCAAAGCTGCTAACTAACTAATCTAAGTTAACTAAAACCAGGAAACAAAAAAACTGACACCCCAAACCTCAAAGCCAGTGACAAAATACCACCAACCCTATAATATAACTCCGACAGACTGGGGTGTACCTAGAAATTTTGAGCCCCTTGACAAAATGTCCAATTTTTTCATATGGTTTTTATGCCCCTACTGAGAGATTAAATTCCACAAATCCAGAAACTGGACTGCAACCCGAACAAAACACTTAGGGTGCGTCCACACGCAAGCGGCGAGCCGTGTGGCGCTGGACAGGTGAACATTACATTGTGAAATGAATGAAAGAGAGCTTGCTCTAAAAATAAGTGTGATCGTAAAATGTGTTTCGGCTTGAAACAAAATGAGTTACATTGTTGGTTTACACCAAAGAAGGCGCTTGCTTGCTTGGGTTGAAAAAGAAGCAAAGGTTAGGAAAGCTCGCGATGGGTTCACGAAACTTTACTTTCAATAAAGGACACTAAAGCTGAATTTAATTTGCTGAGGGAACTTCGTACGTATGGTGAGGGTTAGTGCATTTTCTTCTGAATTAAGTCTCGATATGATTTTAACCCTTTCATGCATGGTGTACACATTTATGTACAGTTAATTTAACTCCATTTTGGGTTACCTTCTCATGAAATAGTTCTCCAGAACCATCGTGTGCGGTATATCCATAGCAATATTGTAACAATACTTATAACAAAGATAATAAATCCAAGCTATCTGATAGTGGTAGCCATGCACATTGTGTTTCAGGAATATCTGTGAAAAACGTCTATTGAAAGAGGATAATTAGGGTAAAAAAAATATTAGTATGCAGACATAACTGTGACGAACATGTGTTACGATCTGACTCAGAATCGTAACAGGAAGAAAAGAAAAAATAGAATCCAAGGGAGGACCCAGGATTACGAAATAATTACTAAATTTAATTAAAATAAAGATTATATACAACAAAAATATAATACATGGTCATCAGTAATAAGTAGTACGCGTGCTATGTTAGTGTAGTGTGAAATACATACAGAACCAGAAAATCAAATTCAAAACAAAGGAACCTAACAAAAGCAAAACAAATGGCACCGTGCAACAGGCGCATGAGCCCCACACGTTCCCCAAAGCCTGGCCTTTTTAGAAAGGAGCAAATCAGCTACGACCTTAACGAGCATCAGGTGCAACCGGCTCGCAGGTATAGCGACAGCACTCAGCGTCATCACCATGTCACTTTGCAACACCAGATGACGATCAGTCCGCAATCCACACGTGTGCCTAAATTTAGAGTAAAACGTCGTCTTTCTGTCCACTGTCCACGTAGCTGGAAGTCATGCGACAATGGAATCACATTACTCTAATTCTTGTTTGTGTAACTTGGTGTCAGGATCGCTGGTTAAGCGGGTGAGGCGAACGGGCAGGAAGCAGGCAAGGAGGCGAAAGTCGGGGGAAACGAAGACAAGGAACCATCTGACAAAGACTAACATCAATGACGGATGAAAACTAAGGCAAGACATCGACTGAAATAGACAAGACTGGGAAAAAATAATCGGACACAGCTGAGCAAGATCTGCTGGGATAATCAGGGGGCGTGGCACACACGAGGATCGGACGAGCCGGGCATGACACTTGGTATTTTATCTTCCAAATTAAACTGCTGTTTCACATTGCATGTTCATATTTGTTCACTCATTTGATTCAACCTGAGCTGGGAATGAGCTAAAAAAAATTCGAGAAATTAGTTAATTAATTGATCAATAACTTGTATCAGCTGTGGATGTGTTCTCACATTTACTAGTGTTGCAGTTTCCACATTTCACCACACTTAAGAATATTTTTTCTGATAGCCCTCTCTGCGTTGGTGTTTTTTAAATAATTGAGCTTAATAACTGTTACATGTGTATGATAATATGAACTAAAACAGATATGATGTTAACTTTTATAAGCTGTGATAAAACATTATACTCCTTTTTACTCCTTTGTTGCATGGTGAGTGGGGGCTCGGTAGTGCAGTGATTATCGCTGCTGCCTCATAGCTAGAAGGTTCTGGGTTCGGCCCCTGGGTCGGGCGTAGGACCTTTTTGTGTGGAGTTCGCATGTTCTCCCCGTTTCTGCCCTGTGCTTTGGGCTCCTCCTGCAGTCTGGAAAATGTACACAATAGGTTAATTGGCGTCTCTAAGTTGGCCCCGTGAGTGTGTGCGCCCTGCGGTGTGTTGGTGACTCCCCAAGGCTGTTTCCTGCCTGCACCCGTTGTTCCCAAGATTATTGCTCCAGTTCTCCCCCCCCCCCCCCATGACTCCAGTTGGGATTAAGCAGTGATGGATGGATGGATATTGTATGGTGTCCACATGAATGGACAGTTAAATAACTTTCAAATAATTTAAAAAATATAAATAAATTTAGCAAAAAAAACAAAATGGATTTCAATTTAAACACAATTTAATTAAAAAAAATTAAAAATCTGGATAATTTTTCTCTTTATTTATGCATGAAAGGGTTAAGGTGACATTAAATAATTCGGGGTACTGGGACACTGCAATTATTAGTTTCTCCTCCATGTTGCTAAGTGGTTTGGTTTCCAACTTGCTAAACCTACCCGTCCCAAACCGAAGATTATATCTGATTGGATGCTGCTTTACTAGAGGTCAGGGAACTAGGTCAAAGTTCAATCGATTTGAACTTTGAGCGGCGCGGCAAAGTGGCAGAAACAGGGTGGGGCCTGGCACCGTGACGGCATTGCAGTGCCGGGCTGCAGTGTTGCTTTCCCCATTGACATATAACGGCGCAAAAATTTCCCCGCCAGCCGTGCGGATGCAGCCTTAGGGAGCCATGAAGAGATCAATTCTGAGCAATGCCAGGTCACATGGATCGCGGCCATCTCGAAACGCAGTGCAGGCGTGACACTTCCCACACATGCTGCGGACCTGGGGCTGTGTGTCTAAGGCCCAGCACAGTGTAGAGGATCCCCTGATCTTCGGCACCAAGGCAAATCTCTGCCATTTCCATCACAGCCTGAGCTGTTTGAGCTGATTCTGCTTTCACATGTCATTATAAGTGCAGTGACTTTAAGGGGCCAAGTAAGTCCAGAAGCATAGAGGAGGTTTCTGGGCTGGAAAACCTCGGTCAGAGACCTGATCACATTCTGACATGGTGCTGCAGGACGGGGACCTGATCATATCCTCACATGGCGCTGCAGGACGGGGACCTGATCATATCCCCACATGGCACTGCAGGACAGAGACCTGATCACATTCTGACATGGTCATTGGGACGGGGACCTGATCGTATCCTCACATGGCGCTGCAGGACGGGGACCTGATCATATCCCCACATGGCACTGCAGGACAGGGACCTGATCATATCCTCACATGGCGCTGCAGGACGGGGACCTGATCATATCCTCACATGGCGCTGCAGGACGGGGACCTGATCATATCATCACATGGCACTGCAGGACAGAGACCTGATCATATCCTCACATGGTGCTGCAGAACGGGGACCTGATCATATCCTCACATGGTGCTGCGGGAGGGGGACCTGATCACATCCTCACATGGCTGATTGGGACGGGGACCTGATCACATCCTCACACGGCTGATTGGGACGGGGACCTGATCATATACTCACATGGCGCTGCGGGACAGGGACCTGATCATATCCTCACATGGCTCATAGGGACAGGCACCTGATCATATCCTCACATGGCTCACAGGGACAGGGACCTGATCATATCCTCACATGGCTCATAGGGACAGGGACCTGATCATATCCTCACATGGCGCTGCGGGACAGGGACCTGATCATATCCTCACATGGCGCTGCGGGACAGGGACCTCATCATATCCTCACATGGCTCATAGGGACAGGGACCTGATCATATCCTCACATGGCTCATAGGGACAGGGACCTGATCATATCCTCACATGGCTCATAGGGACAGGGACCTGATCATATCCTCACATGACTCTGTGGTTAATTAATACATAAGTAATAGAATAACGCTACATTATTTGTGTCCTGTCAAGTAAAGTGCTACCAACATTTCTTCAGTAAAGGTACAACCACAGTTTCCCTGTTAGGTGCCTTAGTGATAGACACGGTGACAAAGAGTGACAGCAGACACATCATGAGGTGTTGACGCCTGATTGATGCCTCTCTCTCTCTCTCTCTCTCTCTCTCACTCCCTCTTTCTCCAGAGGTGCCCCACTCTCACATTTTGCCCCATAATTCTCCCGCCGGTTCCCACTCTCCTCGCACATTTCCGCCGACATTCCATTTTAGCATGAAACGGCCCGATGATTCGCTCCGCTGTGGAATGCAATTTTTACTCCATTTTTTTTTTCCCCAGGAAACGGGAAATGTAGTGTAATTTATATTTTCAGTATACAATCAGCTTAGTGGAGAAATTCAATAAAGGAAACGGGGCAAGAAGAAATCTATTATCATCAAGTTATGATGGGGGGGTGGGAGGGGGCAGGGGCGTGGGGGGGGGGCGGCAGGTGACGATGTAGAGACATTACACACAAACTGCATTTTCATTTTCTGTACCTACGGACGGGTAGCTATTAAATAGCAGCACATTACATTATGCAAATAAAGCGAATAAATGAATCAGGTGCCATAAACTCGGTCCGTAGATCATTCCCCCCGGACTCTCTGTCTCTCTGCTGTCGCTCGGCCTCCTTCCTTTTTATCGTCCTCTCTGCGCGCCCGGCGCTTTCCACGCCTCGTAAACGCAATTAGCGCCTGACCCGCGTGCCTCTGACGCCAGCTGTGAAAAACAAACAAGCAGATTAAAAAAATGAGTCGGCCCGCGTCGCCGTCCCGAGTCGGCTCATTAGCGAGCCCGCCGAAGCGCGTCACCCCCGGCCTTCCCCTGCGCGGCACCCGCCTGACCCCCGGTTCCATCACGCCGGTGGGGTTAGCGACGGGCTCTCTGTAATAAACGGAAAGCAGGCACTTAAGTCGTTTTTGATCTGGCCGAATCTGCCATCAGGCTCCCTGCCATTTCTAACGACCCGCTCCCTAAAAGCCTAAGACTCTGAGCTCACCCTCTTTTCCCAGCATGATGCTTTGTTCTTCCCACACTGGACATCCTGCCGTCCTGCCTGCCCTCAGCAGCTCCTCAGACAACATGCTAACAATGTGCTAATCCAGGGGTGCCCTGGGGGGGGGGGGGGGGGGCAGAGCCCTGTGTAGTTTAGTGCTTTCCCTGTTCCACCATAACTGATTCAGCTCCAGAGCCGACCCCTCCAGGACTGGAGTTTGACACCCCTGCTAATCAGCTCGTCAGCCCTGAAGCGCAGCAATGGGTAAGAATTTTTTGGTTGTATGGCCTCCTGAGATGTCAGGACACGCTGAGTCATTGCCGGTCAAAGCTCATGTAGGGTCACCAACTCTCACGCATCTGGCGTGACACTGGCGCTTTCAGACTCATGCTCCCGTAAGCAATCTTACGGCAAATCTATATTATTCCATTTTAAATATAAAATTAGCTACATCGGAAGGGTTGGGGTAGTTTGCAAGCCCTACAGACTATTTACAAGCCAATGCAACTGTTACATACACATAGATGCATGTGCAGACTCGCCTCGAATTGAAAATCTCACACCAGCCAGCTGACCAAAGAGCTGGCAACCCTGTTCATGTGGAGCAACCCACCAACGCATAGCTGTTTTGTGCCGATGCCACAGAGGGGGCCAGTGCTTGTAGGGGTGCGAAGAGCACGTAGCGAACATCGGAAACCAAGTGAAGCCGGTTGGCTAAATCGGCGCCATTCACCAGAAGGGAGTATGTGTGACAATCGCCCTGGATGGTGAAAGAATGGGAGCAGATTTCCATTAGAAGCTCATGACAGGAATGGGAGAATGATTGGGTCTTTTATTTCAGACAGGATAAAAAGAACCAGGCATTCAACCAAGGAATAAGTGAACTGAAAAAGCACAAGCCACCCCGGTCACCTGACCTCCCCCCACCAAGATGGCCATGCCCTCTGCCTCACACTTTCCTACATATTATCACAAATGCAGAAACTTCAGGATCAGACCAATGTAGAGGATCAGGAGGGGGTTTTCCAGCGGCAGTCCAGTCTGCCGGTTTACGTCCACTCCCACCCTGTGTCACGTCCGTCGCGGAGCGGGGAAACAGGCACAGGGAGCAGGACCAGGGTGAACACAAACTTGAACGCAGACTAGATACATTACACTACTGACAACAATCAAAAACAGCTGGTAAACATGGGGAACCCACAAGGAGGGAGCGTGGCACACGGAAGGAGCGGACGATCGGGGCATGACACCCTGCACCAGATCAGATACCTCCCTGACAGACAGGTTGGGTGGGGGGGGGGCGCTGGAGGCAGCCCCCAGGAGCCCTGGAGAATCCTCCAAGTGCTGAGTTTTATCTGCATGGTGAGTTTCTGTGAGATGTTATTGAGGAATAATCCAGGTGGCATTACTGGAGCGGGGATCGCCTGTTCCATCCCATCTTATTGAACTTCATACTAGTACAGTATATACCTAAAGGGGAGCGCGTGGCCTGATTTGGACTGTCAGAACCCCAGTCACATCGTGTATGAGATCACCTCACCATGCTGCCGTCGACCCGATGTCCGTCCTCCGCATCTTTTCCGGCCAGCTGCCGAGACAGTCGATCAGGCTGTCCCACTCAGTGTCGAGAACAAACCGACTTTTGTTTCCGGATGGGCGCTCGCTTGCTCTGCCGAACGGGTGTCCCTTTTTTGTTCGACAAGAAAAGGGGTTTGACTGCTAGCTGCTCAATTGATGACGTCCGGGAGAAAAAAAAAAAAAAAAGGATTGTTAGAAGTGGCTTCTATAACGAAACAGGCTGAATAAAGCCCTTTTATAACAAGACAGCGTGTTTTACAGTCTTTTATATGCACGGGTGGGTGTGCGGAGTGTAGCGACGGGGAGATAATGGTCCGCTAGCTTCATATGAAAGCGGAACAGGTGTTTAAACAAGTAAGGAAGTAAATGTTATTCATCGCGGAGCATTCATCTGTCCGTTCCGGAAAGCAGTAAACAGGTGGCCATACAGAGAGGCCTAAACTGCTTAAACGTAACAGCTCGGGAATTAGAGGAGACGATCTGCCACAGGACGGGGAACTGTGCCATCTCGGAAACGTGCGGGGTGTGTTTACGGGCCAATCGGGACGCCAGTACCAGCACTACAGCGCTACTCTCCTAAAAACAGCCCTAGAATTATCGTCCGGAATTCCTTGGCACTATTTAATAAGCCGGAATCGCCCCCCTTTTTTAAACACAATTCAAATATTTAGTATCTGCGAGGATGTTCTGCAGAGGGTGCAGTAAAACAGATGAACGGCCTTCCGCGATGGTGCCGTGGCCTCGACGTGACATAAATCCAGTGGATGCAGCCTTCGCCTGACGACAGGGCGCTACCCAATACATCACAGACCCGCTCCTTTATGGTGACTGCGTAACCTTGTAAAAAATGTAATTCGGGACGTTGATGGAGAGTGCCGAAACTCAATAATGTATGAGGTTTTCAAAATTTAGTAGAATTCGATGATGTGGCTGCAAGAAAAAAATATATAACTGATGGTGTATATATGTCACTGGGAACATGGTACTTTTTCCTTATAATTGATTTGGTCGGCTGGTCCTGTTTTTTTCCTGGGGGGGGTGGAGGGTGATTGATGATTTTGCCACCACGTAGTTCCCCTTTCTCCGAAACGTCTTTCCCGTGTCTTCTGGTTTCTGGTTCTTGTTTTGTTGCGTTTTTGCCGAAAGGACTTTTTAAATGCTTTTAATGTACTTTGAAACGATGTGTCATTACCAGAGGGAACATTAGTACGTCGCGCCTAATGACCCCGACACTAACGAAACAGCTTGACGTTACTATGTTTGTTCTGCACATACATCTCTAAGTATGGAGAAGGAGCCATCTCAGTTTCGGCAAGCAATTGATCAGCCTGAACCAGGCTGTTGCTGTCCTAATCATGCCGGGCCAGTCGGGTCAGGGCCGATGCATTTATGCAAGGCGTCGCAGTCCATCGCATTAATTCAGGGCTGCCATTTCATTCTCATTAGCCGAAATCCCAACCGCTGCTAAATAACTCGAGTAAACAGTGACAGGCTGGCTTGTTTGTCCGTATAGCGTTTGAAGTGAGGTTATGTTTACCCACATGAAACGCCGCTCCTACTCCGACCGTGCGTCAATGGCAGATGTGTTTATGGAACTGGGGTTCGACTCTGTGGGTAGCGCTGTCAGCTTGCACCAGGGGGGTTGGGATTTAAGTCCCGCCCCTACTCGTCGGAGGTGGAGTTTGCATGTTCTCCCCGAGATGGGCAGGACTCATTTACGCACTTCTGTTTCCTCCAGCAATCTAAAAAATATAGGTTGGTGAATTCTGTCCTCTATCCATTTATGTTGGTCAGAGTTTGCGAGGGGTCTAGAGCCAATCCCAGTCAGCACAAGGCACAAGACTGGGGTACAGCCTAGATGGTAGTCCATACATTTTGGTTAATTGATGTTTCTAAATTGCTCCTTGTGTGTGTGTGTGTGTATATATATATATATATATATATATATATATATATATATATATATATATATATGTGTGTGTGTGTGTGTGTGTGTGTGCAGCCTGTGATGGACTGGAATCCTGTCCGGGGTCTCTTGTGCCCCGTGCTGCTGTGGATAGGTTCCAGGCTCACTGAATAAGAAGATGTGGAGGATGATGGATGGGTTCGAATCCTTCCATTTTGAAACTCTCTCGCACAGACACGGTGCGTAATTTAGGGACATTCATGCTGCTAATCGTCGTTTTCATGGATTCGTGGACAAAGTGTGGCGATTAAGTCATAAATCAGCCTGAATTTTCTGACATTTCTTTCCATGTTTTTCATCACTTTGAAAATAGGTGGCTTTACACGCGCAGGAAATTATACATTCGGCAGGCTCACCTCGCTACTGAAGCGATCCCTCTCTGCAAAGTCCTGTGAGGACAGCACAAGGTGTCTTCAGACCTGAGCTTACTGTACTCATCAATATCTTTTAAACTTCAGTATAACTATCAATCCATCCGCCATACTGCTTACCCAGTGCAAGGAAGCTATCACAGAATTCACAGGGAACACCCTGTGCTGGATGCCAGCCCATCACAGATTTCCCATGCATTTTATGTTGATTTTACTTTTCCAGTAAAAGTGATGGTCATTATAGTGACTGGTGACATTTTAAAAGGCTCCTTTTCATTTTGCATTCAGTCTGTTATGGGTTCATGGCCATTTAAATGTATAACCTGATTCTAGTGTCCTCAGTTATGTAGAGAAATTCCTGGATTTTTAGGATGAAGTTACTGCAGTATGAACTGTAGCCCCAAAGCTCCTAGTTACTCAAGGACTGTCCAGGCCACTTTTGGAGCGCTGTTTGGCCCCAAGTGATCACATGGTCTGCTTTGGGGTCATGTGACCGCCTTTGGGAACTGCATGCAGCGCTTTCATCGGAATGGCTGGGATCGCAAATTAAAATCCGTAAATCAGAGGCACACACCGTTCCCAGAGCGTCTCTGATATCACCTCATGTCACTGTGGCCTGCTGATTCTATAGCAGACTCTCCTGACAGAACCCTGGAACATCAGAAAACAACGATGAGGCTGCACTTCCTGAAATTTCTGAGCAGCGTGTTCACACAAATCACTATCCCAGTACTGATTTTGCTTTAATAATACTGTCAAATGTACCATTACCTATGATTTGCAATATTGTATTTCTCATGAAACTGGAAGGTTCTTGTGTTTTTATCTTTAAGGGCTCACACAGATCACAGTATACAACTGTATACAGATTTTACTGTACAGTCTGGGTTAGAGTCCAACTGAGATATAGCTGGCAAGTCCGGTTCTTTAACAATCACATACAGAAGAAGAGGAACATACCATGACGGCCTCCAGCAGATTCAGTCCTCCATCCATCCATCCAGCCATCCATCCATCCATCTTCTATCCATCCATCTTCCACCCATCCATCCGTCCATGCATGCATGTATCCATCTTCCAACCTTACCTAGTACTCAGCAAGAATCAGGAGAGTTTGGAGTCTGTCCCGACAAAGCACCCAAGACAGAAGCAGATATTTAAACCAATTAAAATATAGTGGAACAGAAGGCTTATATAGCGCCTTTCTGCTAGACACAAGCAGACCCAGCAGCTTAAAGAGCTGTGTGACAGTAGTGGTCTGGTTTGAGTATCGACCGCCCTCTCCCTACCATCTCAGAATCTCACAATCAAAGCCGCCGCCCGAGAGTGTGAGGACTCCAGCGGTGCGTGGAGATGCAGGGCCCCATCTCCTCCGCTCATTTGGTCCCCTTAACGATCATCGGGAGTCCGGAGGAGAAGCCAGGCGGGCTCCTCGGCGTCCTGTCGAGGCAGACGCCTACCCCCCTGCAGCCGCCCGCTTTCGCCTCAGGCAGGACAGACGCCCACGGCCCGCGAGCCGCCCCGGGACCCACGATACGAGTGATGAGCTCGCGTGCTTAGCCAACGATGATCAAAGTATGAGGGAGTCGGCAAGTTTCTGGGGATGAACAGAAACCCAGTATGTGAGGGAGGAGCCGTCGCTTGGATGAGAGGCGGCAAAATAAACGCATTGCTGTTTACCTGTCATGGCTGGGGAGGTAAGTATTGGGACTGGGGGTGGAAATGTGATGGAAAGGCTTGGGTATGTATCTTACATGGGTCCCACGCTGGTCAGTCCATTCCAGCGCTGGGGGTGGGAATTGGAAAAGGGGGGTGGAATGTGACCAGTCTTCCCAAGGCCTGATGGGAGGGCGACATGCTGTCATTCTGCGGGCCGTATACATGAGCGTAAAAACAAAAACGTATACATTTTTTTTCCCCACCATAAATGAAAAGGTCTCATTCATCTCCATGTCATGTAAAGGTCTTATGAAGGGAATACTCTTAAAATTCATTTACAACACCCGATGACGTGATTTTTCCTGCCAGTAAGAAATATCAAAATGCATATTTTGTGAAAGCCTATGACGTTGATGAAGCGGTGACATGTGACCCAAAAGAGAGGCAGCCGATTGGACGATAGACACTGGACTCCTGTTCTCCATCCTGTCACTACGCGCAAGGTTGCAGTACATAAACTGCAGTGCGTTTCCCACTGGAGCAACTTCTCTGCACATCCCCCAGAAAACAGAAACAAAACATGTTTCACATGACACTTTTTATCCTGACTCATTTTATTAACAGATGTGACCTATTCATGTATATTTTATTAATGTTTACCTGCTTATAAAAGATTAATAATACCCACACATGCATGAATTCTTGCATCTACCAGAGCATCTGTAACAGCCATGTAAAATATTGATTTATACTTTTGTTTTATCACATACGTGTTACTCCGATACGTATTTAAACTGAATAATTCATTATATATACCCGAGTCTATTATTCAATACTTTTAGCAGCCTGTAAGATGCCGTGGACATCTCCGAACCTTAACTGTCACCTTGACCGTCTCAGTTTTTCGTAGCAGACAGCGATACAGATGAAACAGCACGTTGCGAATACGCTGTTTTTCTAGAAGATTCCGCCTCTGTTTCTATTCCTGGCATTACCGTGGGCGATTTGCCTCAATGCCAATCCCTTCTGGAAACCAGCCAGCTCGGCACACCTCAGGCGCCTGCCCCCGTGATGCCCAATTTCCCGTTATCGGCAACATCGGAAAGCCGTATCGGTATTTTTGAGTGGCTGCAGTGAATTCCTCGGCGCTCTCGCTGCTGTCATTTCGGCCCTGACTGGATCTCGGAATGAGGAACCTCTGGGTTCTGGCCCTGCTATAGTCATATCTTCTCTTTCTCAGGATTTCCGTCCAGCTGAGTGACGTGTAGCGACTGTCAAAAATACTGGAGGATTTAAATTATATCCACAATACGGTTCAGCAAGGGTTAATATACAATATTGCGGCATCTATCTTTCCAGGGGGTCCCTTTGATAGATTTTACTGAATAAAGGGTTGAGGGGGTGGGGGGCTTCTCCTTGGGTAGGTGTCACTGATCCAGCCTTAGGCAGCTACTTTGCCAACGCCTAGATCCAGCCCCGACTGTGCAAAAGTCTGAGGCAGTCAAAGATAATGATGTTTAAATGATCTTCACGCTACAATGTCTGTCTTAGTGCGTCGGCTTCATTTCAAAACCTCTCCTGAAGTCACCCCAGCATTTGCAGTAACCATCCAAATACACCTGTGTATGTTTTGAATCGACCAGCAGCATGCCGTGTTTGGCTAATCAATACACCATTGACTTATTTTATTTAAGTTAATTTATTGATTTAGCTGGTGGTGAAACTTAATGTATACATGGAATGGCTGAGGCGCCCCTGGGGAGAAGTTTGGGAGCTGAGTAAATATACATAAATAGCCTTAAACATTTTGCTAGACTGCCTAAGACTTTTTCTCAGGATTCTACATTATTGGTGATGAAGGAAGGATCTATACAGTTTTTTATTGCCTTGATTTAGCTTGATTTATCTTCAGTTTACATCGCAAACCGTCTTCCTGCATATTGGCTGTTACAGCATCTTGTGCGAGGGCCGACAGCCCCCGATTTGCCGTCGGATTGCTCCTCCCGGACCTCCTGCTGGTAACACTGCAGGCACGTTCTCGGACGGCCGTGTCCTTCTGCCGGTCTCCTCCACATTGGGGCCTAATCCGCACGCTAATGCCCCTGTAATCCACAGGCTGTCGATTGGGATCCGGGCAGTGGCATAGGCTCTGTCACCAGCTCAGGGGCGGTGAGGAGAGATGCAGGGTGAGGTCCGCGCTGTTTCGGACAGAGGAAATACGCTGTTTATCCAGGACATCAGGGCAAAAGACGGTCTCTTTAGAGATGATGATGATGATGCCGATGAAGCTCAATGTGGACACTCCACCCGAGTGTTAATGAAGCCGCTGTAGTCTTATTAGGTTCTTACTTTATTAAAAGCTGTTGTACAGATGTGTAGTTGTTGTGTAGCTCCTGCTCCAGGATGCTCACGGGAGTTTTACTTACAGAAAAATGTTCTGAGGGCAGGACGAAAAAAATGATTGGTTCAGGGAGATAACCAATCAGATTGTAGAGAAGGTGGGTCCAAGACTTCTGCCTCCTCTACTACAGTCTGATTGATTATCTGATGATTGTCATTTTTCGCTCATTCTTCAGAACATTTTTGTGTAAGTAAAACTGCCATGGGCCTCCAGTTCTGCTTCCACTTGTACCTAGGCATTCATTGGATGATCAACCCAGGCACACTTGCACCTAGTTGATTCCACGTTTGCAGTGAGCTATCTGCCTCATTTGTATGTTGCTGTGGACAAAAGCTTCTGCTCTATACGTAAATGCAAGTGTAATGTAACGTGAATGTAAATGTAATGCATATGGTATTGCAGGAGTGTTCTGGCCTAACCTAACTTGGCTGGGTTCTGACTGACACTAGAGCCGGAATCACGGCAGTACCCTTGGACCCCGGACTGGATCAGAGCAGGCCAGAGCCGTAAAAGAAAAATTGTAAAAATGTTCAGGGTTTAGATGATCCCTTTTCTCTTAACCTATGATTGCATGAAAAGCCACCATAAAGATTTACATAAAGTTATTTGTCAACCAGCCCGAGCGGCGCGATCGAGCGCTCTTGTTTACTTATATCATCTGCCGTGTGATTAATTTCCTTCTCCGGAGGCGCTGATGTCATCATTAAAGCGTGACGTCTGATTAGCTGCCGCTCACTGGCATGGCTCTGCTTTGGTGGGGGGGGGGGGGGGGGGGGGGACCGAGGGGAGCATGTCATACCTCAGGGTTTTCAGGCGAACACCGGCAGCTCATTAGCCGTCGCATGTGTGAATCACGCTTCAGGTTATTCTGTGACTATGCCTTGTCGTACAAAAAAGGCTGTTTGGAATGATACCTCAGGTATGCAGCTGACATAGACTTCAGTAGGAAATGTAAACTTAACATAGGGAAAGATCCCAGCTGGGATCCCAGTCCATCACTTGGCGCACAAAAGGAAATGCAACGACATCAGTTCAGCTGACGGCATGTTCTCCTGGATTATGGAAGGAAACCAGCTGCTCTGCAGTTTCCCAGCTGCCCTACAGTTTCCCTGCTGCCCTGCAGTTTCCCTGCTGCCCTGCAGTTTCCCAGCTGCGCTGCAGTTTCCCTGCTCCATATGCAGAGAGCAGAGGTGAGATTCAACCCCCCCAACCCTGGAGGCATGGGATGATGGTGTCACCCACCGAGCAGTCCTGTAGGCAATTAGTCAAACGCGAATCCATTCCCGTCAATAGGAAATCCGGGTATTGTGGGACGTTAATGCTCTGCCTCAGCCTCCTGCCTCGGAATACAGGGCTGGCCGTTCCCTCTCACTCCCCCGCCAGCTGTCTGGACAGGGGGTCACATTCGGCAAAGTCACCCCGGGCTCCGTATCAGGGGGGGGGGCGATCGATCCATGGAACGGAGCACTAATAAAGCAAGTGTAACAGCGCTTGTGCCAGTTCTGGGCCGGCGAGGAGAGCGGGGCGGTCTCATCGGATGCGAGAGCGGCGAGGCAGGGGCACGGAGATCACATTCCATTAGTGCTGCACCACTGAACTGATCTTTAAGGTGACGGGGAGAATGACATCATCTGCTGCGCATCTGCGCATGCCCGCAGTTCGTCTTTCTGGGCCACGGTTCATAATTGAAACCCTCTCCTGAGGTGCCCACTGAATCCTCACCCCCCCTCGTCGGTCTCGGACTGTGCCACGTCTCTCTTATGCCCATAATATCTGCTGCCACACACAGCTGGAGGGCGACGCTCCACCAGGGGGCATACTTGTGAAGTGGCAGCAAAGGGGAACCTAGCGTGAAGTACTTCGACGCAGCCCTCCCCTCCCCGGCCGGCAGAATGGCCTCGTTTACGAGGACCCGCCTGATCTGTGAGGAGAGCATTTGTGGCTGGACACAGAGGTCACCGGCCACAGCTACCGGCGCCAGGCTGTTTAGCGATGTCGCCTTTGCCGGGGTCGCTGGGGCGCTAAGCTCGGCTCCATAGTAAAGAATCCTTGGGGCTTTACCTTTGTGGTCTAACTCAAGGAGAGAATCGTCGATAAAAAGCCACATCACGATGATATTACTGCTTTACTATAGATACACTGTATTTAAAATAAAGTAAATTCTTCATATTAAGACACAGAGTGATCTCATTATGTACAGATACAATATATACACATATTTTTACCAATAGCTTTATGCGGGGGCATTTCCAGCTATTGAAAAGATCAGTGGCCTAGTCAAGCTTACCTGGGACTTAATTTATTTTCTTTTCTTTTTTTAAAATAAAAAAGAAAATTGGCATCGGGGCTAAATACTTGGAACTTGCCTTAAAATACTCAGGGCAATAGGTAGTGATTGGACCTTTAGAATAGGGGGGCGGCATAGTAGTGCAGTGGTTAGCACTGTTGCCTCACATCTCTGGGACCCGGGTTCGAGTCTCCGCCTGGGTCACATGTGTTTGGTGTTTGCATGTTCTCCCCATGTCGTCGTGGGGTTTCCTCTGGGTACTCTGGTTTCCCCCCACAGTCCAAAGACATGCTGAGGCTAATTGGAGTTGCTAAATTGCCCATAGGAGTGCATGTGTGAGTGACTGGTGTGTGAGTGTGCCCTGCGATGGGATGGCCCCCCATCCTGGGTTGTTCTCTGCCTCATGCCCATTGCTTCCGGGATAGGCTCTGGAAACCCCATGACCCAGTGGGATAAGCAGTTTGGAAAATGGATGGATGGATTTAGAATAGAAGGCTTTGGATCCAGCAGATATGTCGTGTTCGCCTTGTATGGGTTTTGTTTGTTTGTCTGGACTCAAACGGACCCTTCTCCCTGCAGACTCGTACACGGACAGTTCCTTGGCGGTGCGGCGTAATTGTTCTGCTGTCATTTTCATTAATCCAGCCCTCTGACCTGCATGTTTTGTATCACTTCATTAGTACCTGCTTCTCCCATCCTGGTTTTGGGCTTCAGGACCACATTTGACTTCTTCATGTCACCAATTGAAAAAAAAACATCCACGTCGTTAATTGCCGCGTTTCCGTCCGCATCTCCCGGGCTCATTAGACCCCCGCCGGGGTACATTCTAGTGCGTTTCTTTCTTTTGAGGCGTCTTCAAATCATCGTATTATTTACCGTGAGATTTTGTGATCATAAATTGCACTTTTTGCCGTCCCTGGGTTTTCATGGCACAGTACCTGCCAATCAGAGCCTACAGAAAACCGCTGCTGTTGCTTAGTCACGTCCCTGTACTTATTGATGCTGTGACTTATTTACTTCCCTTATTTGCTTCCTTACCCGTGGCTGTGCCATGCTCTGCCATTTTTGTGACCATCGCAGGTGGCTACGTGGCAATCTGAATGGAAGGCCTGTGGCACAAGCCACAAGCAGGGACACTAAGGTGCAATTCTCTCTCTCCACATTGAGCCAATTATTTTCACAGTTTAGGGAAGCTGTTTGTCTGGTCAAAGGTGTCAGGCAAACCTGCCCGTATGTGAGTGAGTCAGAGAGGAGGCTCTGCTTGTTATTCCCTCCTTACAGCACCGGGGAGAAGTTCCTATCCGCAGTTTTACTCTCATTTATGCGACTGACACCTTGAGCACATCTCGATTAGGTGCAGTCATATTTATAGGATCCATATTCGTCAGCGAGTCATATTAGCAGTTAGTTAAAAATGGCGCTGAAGTGCCGAAACAGGAGAGCGTCGCGCTCGACAGTCTGTGGAAAAAAAACAAGAGAGAGGGAAGTTCGTTTGTTAAAATTGGGGAATCTGAGATCGTACCTCGGAGTTCAGATTCTGCAGCGCCAGGTGTGAAGGTATGAGCTGCGGTGTGGCTGGGTCTCCACATCAGGAGCTCGCAGCTCCAAATGAGACCATCTGATGTGGTACCTGGACACGTTTTTAGGCAGACAGATTCTGGGTGAGACTTCACACTTAAGATTGTTTCCAACCTGCATCACGTTCAGCACAGAGCTCCCTTCAGTGACCGTGAGTTGCTCTTTAAGTTTGGAAACTGTTTCCAGAAACTTCTCCTACTTTAGCAAGAAGCAGTTGGAATGAGATCATCTTTTAGGATTCCAGTCGTCTAAGCTGTGCCTGCATAACAACAGACCTCTGGCTTGTAACATATCTTCTGTGGACGTTGTGTGTGGCCACCAGACTTCCCTGCTGCGGAATTTAGTTTGAAATGTCTATTTTTATCGTCATTTTACATTTAACAGATTCATGGCAGACAGTCTGGGAAGCCGAGTGGTTTGGAAATGCTCTTTGTCCTGGACTGCAATGGCTGCCCGGTGAGCAGGGACCAGGGTTCAGTTCCCAGTTTAGGAACTGAACTTGCGACCGGTCACCTCTGGCCTGCTGAATGCCTCGACCTGAGGGAGGTCCCGGCACTGGCTGGGGTGAGACCTGACATCCTCCCACCCCCACCTGCACTTCTCAACCCAGATAAAGGTTTGGGTGGTGATCCAGAGACAGGCATCATGGCGTGTGGAGATTGGGGAAGGGTTTGTGAGGGTTAAGCTGTGAGGATTCATCATCCCTCATAAGCTCTCATCAAGCAGACACATTGGAGTTTGGGGGAAAAAACACACAATGTATCTTATTACACCTAATTAATAACAGAGAAAGTTTAACAATAAACCAGGGAGACTGACTAAGAAATATCATTAAGTGCCAGGAAGCTTCAGTTACGGTCATTGTTTAATCATATCCGACTGGGATACAGATCAGACCCAGACACGAAGATGGGAGGGATGATGGGCATTTTCTTTGGAATCTTATGGTTTTTACCATACAGGGGGAGAGGGAGGAAGTTAAAGGACCGCCAGTCTGGTCATTGTGAAAGGGGAAACAGGCAGGAAAGGTATAGATGTGGTCACAGAATCTGGGAGTGGTCTGGGCCACAAACAAAGGTTCTATTTATATATGGTCAGAAATTGTCTGCAGGTTAATGAAGGGCCTTGGTCCCACCCCAAGCCGTCCACAGCCTCCTAATGTCCTATGGATGAAGTGCGTGAGTCATTCCTGCGAGTTAACCCTTGCTAGGCTGCTTGACCCGCTGCCAGGTCCTCAGAGCATGCATGGCTCAGCTGGCTGGAGTGTTCATCGAAATTTTCAACCCCTCCCTCACCCTGTCTGTTGTTCCTGCCTGCTTCAAGATGTCTATCATTGTCTCTGTACAAAAGACCATAAGGAAAACCTGTCTTAATGACCCCCATCGTCAGCATGGGCTTCAAGAGACAGGTCAGGGACTTCATCTGCTTTCCCCTGCCTGCTACCTTGGCCCCGTTACAGTTCGCCTATTGGCAGAACAGATCCGCGGTGAAGCCATAATCCTGTCTCTACACTCCGTCCTCTCCCACCAGGAAAGGATGGACATGCACGTAAGAATCCTGCTTGTGGCCATTGTTTCTTCCAAGCCCAACAGGAAGCTCCGAGTTCTCGGCCCGGACAGCTCACTGTGCAGCTGGATCCTGGACTTCCAGTCAGATCGGCGGCAGGTGGTCAGATTGGGCGATATCACTTCCTCCGCACTGATCCGCAACACGGCAGACTCCCAGGGATGTGTACTGAGCCCTCCCCTCTACACCCTGTACACCCATGACTGCGTGGCCGCAAACAGCTCCAACGTCACCGTAAAGTTTGCAGGTGACATGACGGTGGTGGATCTCATTTCCAACAGCGACAAGACCGGTTACAGAGGGGATGGTGCCGGCAGAATTACTTTACAATCAACTTGCCAAGACCAAGGAGCTGATAGTGGACTTCATCAACAGGACCACTGTGGAGAGGGTCAGCAGCATTAAGATGCCTGATGGACCTTAGAGGACCGCACATGGACAGTGCACATCACCGAGGCAGTGAAGAAGGCACAGCAATGCTTCTATGACCTCAGGAGGCTGAAAAGGTTTGGCCTGAGCCCCCGCATCCTCAGGACGTTCTGACACATGCACTATTGAGAGCCTCCTAACCAGATGCTTCACTGCCTGGTATGGATGCTGCACTGCCCTCAACCGTTAGACACTGCAGAGGGTGGTGTGTTCTGTTGAACAGGTCAACAGAGGGTATCTACCACCCCCTGCAGACCACCTACACCAGGCAGTGCAGGAGGAAAGCCATTAAAATCATGAGAGGCCCCAGCCATCCCAGTCAGTTTCTGCTCATCCTGCTACCGCCCCCTGCAGGCCACCTACACCAGGCAGTGCCAGAGGTCAGGTCAGACTGGGGAGCATGCACTGATGCAGCATGTTTCTGCACCCACCACATATTGAAATTCCTCGGGATCCCAGCCGGCGGTCCCCCAGGCAGATACACGGTCCATTCTCACCCTCCGGAAATGGCCATCCATCTGCCACAGCCAGGTGTTACGTGGGCGTCCCCTTGGCCTGGTCCAGCCGCTTGGGTCCTCAGCAATGAGGATCCTGCGAGCCGGATCACCCTCAGGGAAACGCGCCACATGGCCGCAGTGCCGTAGCTGATGCTCCCTCACAATGCAGGTAATGAGCCTCATTCGGGACTCGTCTAGCAGCCGCTCATTCGACACCAGCGAATGTCAATACAGCGGCACCCAAGACTTCACCGAAGAGCTACAGTACCGAAGGAGTCCAGTCTTCATCTCAGCTCACTGGATAGCATCCATGTCTCACAGCCATACAGCAAGACCAATGCATTTACTTAATGTACTGCACTGCAAATAGGAATTTGTGACCGAAAACTTTCACTCACTAGTTCAGCCATTCTAGGCATGTGACAATAAAAGTGATTTGATTTGACTTTGATTTGGATATCAGCACCTCCATTGTAACAGATGATTGTTTCACTATTTTGATGTAAAAAAAATACATTTTTAAAGTAAATATTACTAAGTACTAAGTACTATCTTATTGCTGGAGCATTATTTCAGAGGCTTCAGAGTATTTAATGTCCAGCTCTCTTTGGTTACTTTAATTTTTATTGTGCTTCTGTGTCTCCCCCTGAGAGAGACTCAGAAACTTGTAGCACTGGGTGGATGCCCCCCCTCCCCTGGCCAGAACAGCTGACCATTCCTGTCATTGGCTCAGTGAGTGAAGCCCTGTGTGACCGGGACAGGAACCATGAGGGTCTATAAAGTGTTTCAGAGAAACTCTGAGCTGCTACTTACTCGTACTTCTTACACATGTTCTTGGAGTGTGTTCATAATCACTCAAGTATAATGGATGGAGCAGGCTGATTTTTCCTCAATATTTCATCTTTCCACACTGAGAAACAGGTGAAGGTGATTCTTTTGAAAATGCTTCAGTGATGTAGAAGGTTTTCTTTTGCATTTAATAGTGAAGCTGCTTGGTTTTATTTATCTATTGATTTTGTACAGTTTAACGCTGAATTCCCCTGTAATTCGTATCCTTCTTTTGCGCAACAAGAGATGGTTTCAGGTGGAACCTGCATGAAACGCTGCTTGAATTATCTCCGAATAACGCCCAGGTTTTGATGGGATTGGATGAGCACAGTGCTGCCATTTAGCTCTGGGACTTCAGAAGGAATGTATTTTACGGAAAAGGTATAGAAAACAGCATAATGACTTTTAAAATATGAAATATACCCTGGGCTAGCAGAGTAATTCTAAAACTGAGTTTATATAAAAACATACGGACAGACGTGTACAGATGCATGAACATCTTCGCCACCTCAGTTTGATATGTCGACGGTATTTGCATTATTACACGTAATTTTTACATGTAAATCCCGCAGGTGGTATTACGTGTTGATTTTACAGTTATTTCAGACAGTATTTTATATGTAATTCCCACAGGCGATACCACATGTAGCTCTTACAGGGAGTGTTATGTGTAGTTTCTACATGTACCTATTACAAGCAGCATCACATGTAGTTTTAACACGTAGTTCTCATATCCAGCATTACCATAAGCAGATCAGTTTGGTGTTAGCGTTTGGAGGGCGAACCTGCATATTTCTTACCTTGTGTGGTAAGCACACATAACTTAATATTTTGTCTACGTACTGTATAGGGTACCAACAAACTGTTTATGCAAAGTGCAGAACATATGTATGGTTTTGCAAAATTATTGCAATTTCGCTTCAGGCGACTGGGGGGGGCGGCAGTGCCCCCGCCTCCCAAACTCTACCCATGAATGCTACATGCAGTTTTGCACAGTCTTTGCACTGTTTTGGTTAGAGTCACAACTGACGAGAGCCTGTGACTAGGTCCAAGCAGAAGTCGCTGTCTGTGCCCCTCACGCCGTAACTATCACACTCCAAACCCTTACGCACCGAAAGAGATCCCATCTTTTCGGCGTCCGCCTCACGGTCTTTCTTCTCTCCTATTGGCTTTCAGAAAAGATGGGTGGGGTTTCTGCTTTCAAGCTGCTGAGGACGGAAACGGCGCGCGCCGAGGACGAGGACAGTTTCAGTAAGTTCCTGTCCCGCTATTTCACACCGTGCCGAGGTAAAGAAGTGGTGCGCGACACCTTTCATGAGCCTTTTTAATTTTTTAATCTTATTAAAAACTGAGCTCGACAAAGTTCATTCGTGTGGAAAGTGTCCCCAAGCACTGTATTTGTATTGTATGTAATGTAATTACTGTTGCTTAAAGAAATTCCTTTTTTATTCAGTTTCAATTAAACCCAGTAAAAGCCCGTCTCGGAGGCTGTGTAATTACTTTCACAAGCTGGTGAGGTTCACGGTCGAAGTGCTTCATGTCGCTAATTTAATAGCGATATTTAAAATCACGTGTTCTGTTTTTGTGTAGCTTTATGCGTCGTTTCGGAAGCAAACTCTTAAGGAAATGTTGTAGTTTGCTCTAAGGCCATAGAAAAATGTCTTCTATGTGATAAAAAAAAATTGTATTCTTGTTAGAGTATCTACCTTTTTAGCTAATCCTTAATGTGTTACGTGTTGGATTTTCAGACATCCAACCTTAGGCATTTTGATTTCAGAAAGGCGGATGAGGGACAACCGGGAGGCGGGGTGCTGGCTAGTCTCGGATGGTATTAGGGTAATATCGTTCAAGAATACCCCCTAGGTGACTACCCCTTTCGAAAATACCCCGTGTCCCCGTCCCCTGGCAAAATTTTATCTGGAAGTACCAGAATAGCTTTGATTTTTAAAATACCGTCAAAATATCGTATATCATAGTATGAGGTCTGGACGGCATGACAGTATTAAAAAAACAGATGCTGCACTAGCCTTAATGCCGTCAGGGGGGAGACGCTACTGAATCATGTCAAGATCTGCCAACTGGTTAGGCGGGGGCGCTGGTGGTAAAATTTGCCAACCGGGCTAGAGGGTGGCGGTAAAATTTGACGACCTGATTGGGTCGGGATGCGATGGTAAAACTTATTGTTGGCTAACATTACTGCCGCTGCAAAGCAGGACGGATTTTAGATACATTGAGCATCATTCTTGGGTGTCATGGAGCTGCGGCCAATTTGCAGGAGACTCCAACAGTTTCCGAGAGAGATGGGATGTCTCCAAACCCCATTTACTGAGTTAGCACTTAGAAGATGGATAAATAGATAATTGCACTGAAGAATTAGTACATTGATACTAGTTAAGTACATTACTACAGGTAACAGCCTGTTACGATCGCGCTGGTAAAAGCGGGCGATCGCTGGGGAAGCGAGCGAGCAGGAAGCAAGCAGGCAGGTGGATTTCGGGGAAAAACGGGGATTTATTGAAAGGTAAGGGCAGGACGGAACGCTGGCATTGACAAACATCAATGACGGACCAGGGACACAGGCAAGATTTGGACTCAAATAGACAGGAAAGATCAAAATAACTAGACACAGCTGGGTACGATCGGGGAAGCACACGTGGATAATCAGGGGGGCGTGGCACACACGAGGTTCGGATGAGCTGGGCGTGACACAGCCATTGTAAGGCCTCCCAAAACCTGCAACAATTTGGTAAAGTTTTACATCTGTGTGCCCTCCGTATGGTCCTGGAAGAGATAGAAATGCTGAACCCCTCGCCTCTGAATTGTGTTCCTCAAAGCTATGGCCTCCTCACCGACCGAAAGTAAACAGTGCAGATTACAAACCGAGGACAGTACAGATGAGGCTCACCTTGGGATCTCAGCTCTGCCATTAATGGAATGGATACTTCACCTTTCCATCTATCCTTCATAAGCGCTTATTTAGTACAAGGTCATGGCGCGCTTGGAGCTGGTCCCAGGTGCAAGGTATGAGGCAAGGGACACCCAGGACAAGATGCCAGTACATCACAGGACACACTTTCACAGACTTGTCATGGGCAATTTTAGAGACTGAAGTCACCGAATTGCGTGATTATTATAATCCTGCTTTATTTCTCTTAATCCTAATAGGTACCAGCAGTGGGGAGGTGAAGGAGAACCGGGACACTGGAAACCTGGATGAGTGCCCCATTGGCCCAAGGTGCTGCCAGTCATTCTTCAGCCCTGACACGCCTAGAGGCGCGACTTCCGGTTTGAAAAGGAAACAGCCTCTTGAGGAAGGAAATGGCCGGCGCCTACGAAAGCCAGAGCCGGTCCGCAGGAAGCAGTCGTGGTCCGTTTTGCCGAAGAATGCCTTGGTGCATCTGAATGAGCTCCGACCGGGCTTGCAGTACCAGATGCTGGCCCAGACGGGTCCCCGGCATGCTCCTGTGTTCTCCGTCACCGTGGAGGTGAATGGGCTGGCGTTCAAGGGCACCGGGGCCACGAAGAAGGCAGCCAAAATGCGGGCAGCTGAGCTGGCCCTTGGGTCCTTCATTCAGTTCCCCAATGCCTCCCAGGCCCACCTGACGATGGCCGGTGCAGAGCAGTCCCCGGTGGACTTCACCTCAGACCGGGCTGCGGACTACTTGGGAATCCTGTTCAAGGAGTTTGAGCCGTCAGTTCACAGTGACAGGGCCCCCGAGCTCCGGAACCGGCAGGCAGCACCGCAGACGGGCTACAAGAGCCCGGTGGCACTGCTGAATGAGCTACGGCCAGGCCTGCGGTACCTGTGCCTTGCGGGTGGTGCCGAGGCTGGCCGGGTCCACCGCCGCTTTGTCATGGCACTCAGGGTGGACGGTAGAACGTTTGAGGGCTCGGGCCGCAGCAAGAGGCTGGCAAAGAGCCAGGCGGCCCTGTCAGCCCTTCGGAGCGTCTTTGGCTTGGGGCTGCCGCCCAACTGGGGGGGCATCGGGGAGCCTGGCAGGAAGCACCCCCACTTACCCCAGGTGAGCCCAGGAAAGAGGCTGGTCTACGGAGTTCAGAGGCAGGGCCAAATTATCGAGGACCCTCCTCCCAAAATCCTACCCTCAGTGCTGCCTTAGGGCTGGTTTCTACCTAATGCATTCTTGGACACTCATACCTCCTGTGCCACTGCACCTGGCCACTGCGTACGTTGACCAAGGGGTAAGGTAGCACTGTAGAGCAAAGGCGCTCTTAAGTTACATTAATGAAGTATAGTATAGACGTTATATTAAAAACAGGTATTTTACTAAAATTAACTGCGAATCATTGCTATTACAGAACATGTATTTCGTTTTAGTTTGTAGCCATCTGGGTGTCTTTATTCCCTGAGGAGGAGAGAGGAACCATATTAATGCCCGTATTTGCAGACTTCCTCGGCCAACCTCTCTTCGAATCTGCGAGCCATGTTTGTTTTCAGCCTGATTACAGAGGGTTGGAAAGGTGTTTATCATTCATGGTTTTGGTTATTCACGCATTTGCTTATTCACCCTGAACAAAATGGGGATGTTTGTGGAGCTTGTCAAAGGAAACTCAGAAACTTGCACAAGACACACAAGCCAACGCTGAAAATGATGTGGATCACATAAAATACTCTTTCTTTACGAGGGAGAAACAAAACGTATAGGCAAGGTACCCTTTAATGTCGGTAACTATGAACAAATGAGCGTAAGAGTTATTCTCCACAGCCTTCCTGCAGATCAATGCACTTCTTGTATCATTCTATCATTTTTCAGCTGCTCCCAAATGCTGGTCTGTACTGCTTCTTTAACCTCATCACCGGAGGTGAACCTATGGCCGCGTAGAGCTTTTTTAAGTGGACCAAAGATGTGATAGTCGCATGGTGCTAGATCAGGGTTGTCAGGGTGATGTGGGGGATGTTCCAACCGCAGCTGTTGCGTTGCGTCTGCCGTTGCGTGAAAAGAGGCTCTACGCGGTTGCAGGTACATCTCTGATGATGAGGTTATTAAAGTGGACCTGGATTCGGGTGCAGCTGAAAAGCTTCTCCTCCCGAGGAATGAAAAAGTTGGTGGATGATGCAAGAAGTGCATCGACCTACAGGGAGCTTATGTGAAGAAGTGATGTAACTCATTTGCTCATAGGTACCGGTATTAAAGGCTAAGTTGCCTTTAATTTTTGACTCCTTCAGATTCTCCTTCAGATTCTTGGTAAATTAAAAATAAACCGGGGTCTACATATCTCGGCTTGGGTATGCTGCGCACCTTTTCACTGCAGGCAGCCTCACTCACGCTATCTGTCTCAGACCGTGGAATCCCACATTTCTCACAGTAACTTTTAAGCCTTTCTTTGTCGCTAATGAATTCAAGTATTATTTGCGAATTTTCACATTTGTGTGGATCATCCACATCCACCGTAGGTGGAAACCAGCCTTAAGGAAGTACAAGGATGAGTAACAATGTCAGTCTTCTTTTTGTTGTTATTAGAAACTCTGTGTAGACTTCATGCAATGTCTCAGAGATGAACGTGATATGTAAAAATTTAAGAAAAGCCTATCATTTTTGGGAAAGTATTTTATTAATAGGAAAAATTACCGTTCCATTGCACTAAACAAGAAAGAGAAGCCCTCAGATCAGATATATGTCGGCATGTTTATGAAGGAGTGCTGCAGTTTAGCTGTGCTAAAGCGTCTCCCTCCTTGTGTGACTCTGCAGTCTATTAACATTCATTCACAGGAGGAGCACACAGCTGACAGCCCTGCAAACTAATGCCACCCTCCACTGAGAAATAAACTAGCTCCCAGCATTCAGAAATGACTCTCAAACTTCTCTGTGTTTCTTGGGAACTTCGGCAAGGCTTCATCTAAACTGCTAACTTTATGGCTAGCGAACCAACATCAGGGTTTTGGTGTAATATATGAAATAATCAAGTTCATTGTTGTAACTGTACATGCAGCAATGGGTGTTTACCACCACTCAAACCGTGCACTTGCGTATGGCCTCCTGTTGGCCACAGACAGCTACTACACCACCCAAAAATTAAATAAATGCAATCCTTATGTAGGAGATTCCGAAGCAGCAGACTCACTAGCTATTTATTTAGTTTTTGAAGCATCTGGGGGGAGGGGAGTGCAATTATGATTGGGGCCCCATGAAAATCAAATGTGCCCCTGAGTAATTGTACACTTTTAAAGAAAATAGTTTCCGGGTCATATTTATGTATGCTGTAGGACAGGGCTTTTCAAATTGCGGTTCTCAAGGGCCAAGCGCTGCAGATTTCCCAGCTTTCATTCACCTGTGAGCCAGGTGTGAAGCCTTTGTGCCCAATCAGAATCAGTAATTATTAAACTAACTAGCTGGGAGATCTGAAAACAAAGCCTGGATTTGGAATCGAGGTCCAGATATGAGGGGCCCTACCCTAAGTGATAATGGATTGTGTGTTTTTTGTAACGGGAACCCAAAGATGTTGCCCTTGTTCACTCCCAGATCTTTTATTTACTAGTTATTTTAAGACTAGTTCCCTTCTCTGATTGGCCCAGGGGTTCCTCCTAAAAGAATTTCAAAAGCCAAACACAATAACAGCTGCTTACTGCAGACTGACATTAGTTTGATGAGCCCCGAAAGGTGTTGTTGGGGGGCATGGGGGTCTAGTCCTCCATTTCTGATTGTCTTTTTCGTGCGCTCCAGACCTTCAAACTCAAAGACAGTAAAACAGTAAGACACAATGAAATAGCAGAAAGAAACAAATCAATTTCAGACAAGAGGGATTGTACTTGTATTGTGAAATAGGAGATCCAGTCTGTGATGGCGTAAAATTGCTAGGTAACTGGCGACGAGGATGTAAAAGATATCCCCTCATATCTGTTCCGTCTGCTGAGCAGCTCGGCTCAGCTTTAAGTCACAGCGGAGTTATGTTCAGATTTAAGGCAGAGACAGGAAGTCAGAGCAAAGCGAATTCCGTATTAAAAGGTTCTTACAGAGACTTACTGCTGCGAGGATGACAGTCTTTGACGGATTTTGATACATTTTAAAGCCACTTGTGCCACAATTATTGTATGAAGTGATGTGTACATGACATTAAATATGCAGCCATTGATTGAATAAGCTTCATATAGAATGAAGTGTTAAAGTATAAAGTGTTATAAAGATCTTTGTACTGCAATACAAATGAGTCTTTCTGCAGCATGAGAGGCGTTCTAAGAAAAGCTAAGACGACAGCCCAGAGCGAATACTGATGAGCACATGATAAGAGGAGCCAATCAGAGTCTCCCAGGCGACCCGCGCACCGTCAGAGAGCATGCATTGAAATAGGGGCCACATTTAACAATCGTCACATATGAGCAAAGGAGACAAAGAAACGGAGAGAAGTTATTTGCATTTATTATTATTACTACACATAGTCCCCAGCATACAAAGGAGATCTGTTCCCAATGACTCTTTTAAAGTTAAATTTGTAGGTAAGTCAGTACAATAATAATACACTAGGGCCTACACATCTGTAGTTGTAGTAGCAATAATAATACTATAATAACAATAAGGATGGCATGGTGGTGCAGTGGGTAGTACTGTTGCCGCACACCTCTGGGGCCAAGTCTCCACCATGTCTCCATGTGTGTGGAGTTTGCATGTTCTCCCCATGTCGTCGTGGGGTTTCCTCCAGGTGCCGGTTTCCCCCATAGCCCAAAAACATGCTGAGGTTAACTGGAATTACCAAATTGCCAGTAGGTGTGCATATGGTTTTTTTTTTTTTTTTTTTTTTTTTGGGGGGGGGGGCATCCCATAGTGGAAAAAATGTGAACAAATAAATTATAATGAGGTGAATAATGCAGTGCATGTGGTTTAAATAAGGTAGGACTATGTCTTGTAAACATGAAAGCTGCGTGTTTAGTGGAGGTGGAACAACAGAATGATGAGTCAAAGAGGGTGGGAGGAAGCCAAGTGTACCAGGGCTGGCCTCCCGTTCAGCTAGGTGAAAGTACAGAATTCTTGTCATAGTAGCAGTAGCATTTAATATTCGTCTCTGTCTTTATTATCTTACGGCGGATTAGCATTGCGTTAACCTGAAGCAGCTGGCGTAGCTAGTTTTCCTGTCAGTCTTTTATGCAGCTAGATTCTCTTACGGCTGATGAGAGCAGCCCAGCAGAGATGAACGGGCATACGGGCAGGTTCTCATCCACCGCGCTAAGCGGGACACCTTCATTAAAAGGTGTTGTGCAGAGAGAGAGTTTTCCACAAGAAAGACATTTTCTTCCAAAAAGATTGCAGCTGAAGTAAGTGAAAGGTTGAAGACTGTGATGCATTATTCAGATGTCTAGACTGTGAGGTATGAATGTGATAAAAATGGAAGCAACAACATCTTTCGCTGGGTGGAAACATTTTCTGTAGGTTTCTGTGTATATTGCAATTGTCTGTGTGGGTGAGTGCATATTTAAAATCTCCATCATTCATACAAGCCCTAGAAAAAATGTTCCCTTGTGTTTCTATTACAGAAAAAAACTGCCAGGGTATTGATAAAGGTAACCTCTAGAAGCTGTTATGAAGTGTGTTTTGGGTGCAGATTAACTATTTAAGATTGGAAGATGGAAGGGGATGATTTTATTAGTGCCCTGAGGTGAACTTATCAGATATTGGTCGTTTGCCTCTCTGACTTAAATGAGATCACGCAGCTGTGAGAGGCAGGCTGTCTCTAATCCACACATAACAGTCGGTTTAAACTCAGTACAATTAGTTGTATTGAGTGGGGGGGGGGGTTCCCCCCACCCAGCTTCACTCCTCCTACAGAATATCCATGCCCTCCCCATCTCACAAAGCCATAAACAGGTCATTGTTCATTTGATGCCGCATAAACACATAAAGCCGACAATCTAACTCCTCAACCCAAAGTGTCCATTAAAAACACCCAGCTTCTGTGTTTGGCTTTCAGGAGCAACCCCTGGGCCAACCAGAGGAGGCGACCTGTATTTATATCCTGGGACATTAAGGCTGTGGTACTTTACGTGGGTGATTTGGTGGAAAACGGCAAATCTGACATCCATGTGTTAGGGACTCTGACACTGTGCTTGAATGACTGATTCCTGAATGTGCAAAATAATTTATTTCTTTAAAGGAAATTTTCCACCTCCACCTAGCGCCCCGCATGCTGCTTAATAGATATTGGCAAATTACAGAATCAAATTAAGTCATTCATTAGCAGGGGAAAACCACTAAATTATTGTAAACTGGGAGGTGTGGACCTCATGAGCTTGCTAGTGGATGATTTGTTATTATGGAGCTCAGAGGTTGATTATGAAGCTTTAGTTATGTTAAAATGGTAAGTGACCTCATGAAATGCATCCTTCCTTTGGAAGTGTCCGAACTGACTGCATTCTTTCTAGTAAATAAGCAGCAAAGTCTGATGTTGGTTTTATCAAAGTAATGCATGAGAATCACACCAAGGTGAGGCTGCATGGAAAAAATGCATGCATTTCAAATGAGGACATTACGTAAGAACAGTCCTAGATAAACATGTACCTCTGGTTTATCACCTGTACTTGTGACCTATAGGCTGTGACCTGAATCTGGTCTGTAGAAATGCCACCTTTGGCTGTGGTTTGGCAAATGTGGCCTGAGTCTAAAGTCTGATGTGTGTTTACGGGTCCCAGAAATGTCACTTGGGTCAGTGGATTGTAGGATGTGACCAGTGTCAGTAGATTGTAGGGTGTGACCTGTGTCAGTGGATTGGAGGATGTGACCTGTGTCAGAGAATTGTAGGATGTGACTTGTGTCAGTGGATTATAGGATGTCAGAGGATTGGAGGATGTGACCTGTATCACTGGATTGTAGATTGTGACCTCTGTCAGTGGTTTGTTGGGTGTGACCTCTGTCAGTGGTTTGTAGGATATGACCTGCGTCAGTGGAGTCTAGTATCTGACCTGTATAGATTGTAGGATGTGACCTGTGTCCATGGATTGGAGGATGTGACTTGTGTCAGTAGTTTGTTGAATGTGACCTGTGTCAGTAGTTTGTTGGATGTGACCTGTGTCAGTAGATTTTAGAAAGTTGACTGCGTCGGTGGTAAATAGGATGTCATCATAGCTTCATGGAAACACGCAGGATCCCTTCAGCTCTTCACTGCGTCCCAGGAGTAACCCCTACCTGGCCCTCCTGAATGCCCCTGGAATTTCAGGGAGCTCAGAGGCAGACCAGAGAGACGGTGGTGACAACATGCGACTCTGCCTCGGCCTGTCGGCCCCTCAGCTACGCTCCACATGGCTCCACCTCCGCTTTGCTGCCCCCGTTAGCATGGGCTGCTCCCAGATGGATCTGACAAAGTCAGATGTGGCCATTTTAGGTGCATCTATTTTTACTTGCACTTATGTCCCGTGGAGTTTTCCTCTAAACAGGGCATTTAAAGGATTTTCTAGTGTGAATGCTGAGGATGGACTAATTTATTGAGGCTGTTTTATTTCTTTTCTTTATGGACATCAAGGTGACCCCCCCAATCTGCAAGCAAGCAATTCTTCTGACTTCTTTTCAGGTGGATGCACGAGTGCCCTTTTTCCTGTTATGGAATCACATATATTGAGAAGGGGACTACCTTAAGCTGAAATCCATAAGTGCATCGTCATGGACGACACGTCAGGCATAGCTCTCAACTGCTTATCCTGAATAGATTCACAAGGAGGGCATGGGGCCTCTCATAGGCAACATAAGGCACAAGGCAGAGTTACAGCCTGCATCAGAGGGCACAGTCACTATGGGCGACGTATGAACACAGACTCCTCTGTCGTCATGTTTTTGGACGGCTTCATAAAACCCATGCATCATGGGAAGAGCATGCCAACTGCACACACACAGGGCAGCGGCAGTATTCACACCACCACCCCTGCAAGCGTGAGGTGACAGTCATAAAAATAAACATTCATGAGGATATCATTTTCAATTTGAAATATTTAGCATTTTATTTGTTTTTTTTTTTTTTTATATGCATGTTATATACTGAATGCTGGAATCCAGAATGAGCCGGGAAGTCAGTTACAGGAAGTGATGTCGCCATGAAAAGGGTAATGACACTCATAGAGTCCGCTCTGCGTAGGGTCACGCTTTGGACCAGATGGGGAGAAGAGGCGGAGCACACATACGTGACTACCCCAATAGGAAGCCTCCCCCTCCTCCGAAACAGCCCCACGGCACCTGACGTTCCAGCCCTGATTTATGACTCATTACCTCTGCAACACTTTTTTTTTCTTAGGGCAGCTTATTTTGTAGGTTTTCCCCCTCAGGACCGTGTGATTTGAGCGTGTTCTTAAATGAATGTGCATCGCACTCACTTTTAAAAGCCGCTGTGTGTAAACGCCACACGCCAGCTGCTCCGGCGTCGGATCACGGACCAGGAACCCCTCAGGGTAGTGACGCCTAGTCATCACCCCCCCCTCTGTCTTTTGCAAAGACGGCTAGGGGGCTGGGATTTTTGAGGCAAAGGTGATATTTTTCACCAAGTAACGCCCGGATCCAGCATTGGGACTGCTCCAATCGGAATCATGCCATCCTGAGATTTTTAGCCCACAGTGAATCTAGCTGATGTCTGATTAGCTCTCGTGGGTCCATGCTCACATTGTCACTGTGTTCTGTGCGTATAGGGGTCAAAATTGAAGCGGTTTCCTCTTGGTGTTTTCAAAGGGCTGTGTCAGTGATTTACTGTGACATCTAGGCATATCAGCAAAATTTAAAAATATGACAGTGGAGGCATGGATGTTCCCAGGTGGGTGACGGGTTCATCCATTCATCTGTCTCCAATTACCTTTAATACAGACCTCATTGCTGTTTTGTCTCTTAGCCAGAATACACACCAAGACTTTGACACGCTTTTCCCAAACCTGCCCTTTTCATCTTCCTGTGCTCATTTCTTCTGCTGTCTTTTGATGTCTTTCATTCACACTGTTTTCTTAAATCCACCTGCACTCACAGGTTCTCCTTCCTGTGGGTCTTTTCTGAATCTTAGCCAGAACAGCCTTCTCGATAAAGGTCTGTTAAGCTGGGGAACAATGGCCGATGGCGCGGATTGCCGGTGGATCATCTCGGAGCGCTAGCTGCACATGGGGAATCCTCCGCGTGCGTCGGCTGCCACGCAGAGTGCCTGATTGATTTTCCCACTGAGCACACTCTTGCTTGCTTCCCCCCATCACACGCAACTCCCAAATCTGTCCTCGGCCTGAAACACACGCCCCATAATCAAGTGCCAGTGACAGCGCCGGGCGGAAAGAGCGATGCACTCTCGCAGGGCGGAATGAATCATGGATGGGCGATCGGGAGTCGGCGTTCTTCATCACTGCGTCCCAGGAATCTGTGCATGTGATGTACAAGATTTCATCATTAACAGCTTGTCAGCTTGCATGGGACCAGATTACATTTATAAGTGATACAAACCGTTAATCCTTACATCTCATTTGCATTCGCAAGTTCAAAAATAACAGGGACAGTCATATATTTGGCATAAAATTTCTGCGGTGTATGCTCCCTTTTAGGGTGGCGCCCTCGTGGGTTCTCGCACCTCCAGGTTTTGGGTTCGATTCTGTGGATTTTGTATCTTCTCCCTGGATTTGCACCAGCCTCATCAGGCTACTCCATTTTTCTCCAGCTATCCAAAAGCATGCAGTTAGATTAATTGGACTGGCATCCCATGCAGGGTGTCCCCTGCCTCATGTCCTGTGCTTCCTGGCCGAGGCTCCAGGCTCACCGTGACCCTGTACTAGATAAGCGGTTACTGAATGTCTTGCCATAAATTTTTCGTAGCTGCTACACTTCTTTATCATCTGCCTAAAGCCCATTATTCCAAGTACAGTAATAATGCTCATCTGCACAAGACGTACGGGAGAATAAGCGCACTCCAGCCAATAGAAATAAAATATCTCGGGTTATGTAAACAGGAAGTGATGTCAGATGTAAAACGTGCAACATTCAGTACATTATTCCAACATGTGAGTCATCTTTCAAACAACTAAGAAGTTGGACTAATAACGAGAAGTACGGCTCCTTTGCTCAGCGCCTTTCAGATCTTCAGAAATGAACCTGCAGTCGGCACTGTTAATGAAGCGCTGGCATCGCCTGCCGCACGGCATTCTGGGAGGAGAGGGAGGATAGGTTCCACTCTGCTCCCGTTGCATAGCCAGATGCCCTGTCCACTCTGGCACCAGGAGTGATGTGCTACAGCGGTCGGAGGAGATGCTAGACTAAGGCAGTGGGTCTTGTGCTTCAGATGGGTTTTAGAGATGTTTCATGGCTGAAGAGGCAGCTGTTGCCTGGGAAGACTTTGAGAATATGATTCATACCAGCGTCCAGGTTCAGTGGAGTATAAAATTACTGTTTGAGAGCTGCACATTTTCTAGAGGTGGATGGAAATAGCAAAACTAAAACCATGAAAGAATGTGTATTTACATTTATTTTTATTTTGTGGAGACTTTTGTCCAAAGTGATGTATATATGAAGCAAATAGCACATTACAAACATACATACTGTCATGGGATCTACTACAGATAGGTTTCCACTGAATGCCCAGTTAAATGAGTAAGCAGCACTAAAGCAGGACTATGCAAAATTAGCTAATAGTAAATGCTGATAATTCTGATCCAACCAGTGCCGGCGTCAAGGTGGGGCATTCGAAGGCGTTGCCCCCCCCCCCCCCCCTAGCGAGTCACCACACCCCCCCCCCACCCACACACACGCGGCAGCACCCACCACCACAGGCTCCAAAATAGAATTTTCACCCGCCAGCGGTCACATTAGGGTAGCGATTCATTCAACTGAACAGCCTCTTTTCATAAGGGTGTGTAATTCAAGAGAACGATTCAACAGTATTGGTTATTTGTGACTGAAAATTGATGGATATAAGAACGTGGCTAAGTGGCGGAGGTTCATCTAGGCCTCCTCCAGCAGGTCGACAGGATGATGTCGTTATTTCTGTCAGCACCAACTCCACTGAAGGAACTGATAGCAACAACAACGACCTTAGCTGTGAAAGACAACGGCGTGTCAACAAAAAATATTATGTACGTTTCGCTTTAGTGTACGTAGTCATATGTCTATTGACAAATGTAGCAATAGATTTTGTTTGTTGAAAATGTATTATTTGTATGTCGAAAACATATTATTACATTATAAATTTGTAAATGCATTGTGCAGGTCTTTTTCACTTTCACCAGAAAGCACGGCGGCGCTACCGTCCTAAACCAAACTCCATTCTTCGTTTACAAATTTTACTCAGATCAGAAGAAATTGTGAATAGGCCTGACAGCACGTGGTGAAATCCTCAACAATTGATATATAGTCTTATACAGTCTAATACAGAGGGGAAATCGGTGAATAAGTTGCAGTCTTGGGAATTACAAAAAATATGTATATGTATGGAAGTTGAGAACCTGGTGGAGTTTGAGCTGCGTCACTCCTACACAAGCCTAATCAACGGTAAGCTGTTCCTGCGTTCAATCTGAACAAATCATTGCGCTGCGTTTGCGCTTTATGCCTCACTAGGGATGCATATGAAAGGCGCTCGTTTACTTTTCATTAGTCCTGTGATCTTAGGGTTTGCATGACAGTGACGGGGGCTGTTATGATGACTGACCGCCTGTCTGGGTCTTTTTTTGTTGTTGATGGCAGCTAACGTGAACATCGCTGGGAATCCCGTGACCCACAGGAGTCACGAAAAATTGTCAACCTCTAGTGTCGCTCATAAGAATATAGTTTACGATTGATAGTGCCCCCCCCCCATAGTCAGTTAGATGCCAGCCAGGTAGATCTGCTCTGATGCCGGCCCTGGATCCAACAACTGGCATTGTCTGGGTTCATCCTGGTTTTTTCAATGTGCCAATTAATGGGCCCAGTATCACCAATGTCCGTGGTGTCCACACTAAGCTTTTTGTTGGGGCCCGTGTTCTTGCCTTATGGCGCTTTTCCACTGCCTCCAAGAACTGAGCCATACCTGAACCGTTCTAAGAACTAGGAGTTTTCCATTGTAACAGCAGGCCCAAAAGCATGACCTAACCAAACTGGTTGCTTCACCACCATCTGATTGGTCAAAATGCACTGAGATATCAGTGTTCTGCACGTGGATTGTTTGAAGGAAAAAAAGCATGTATTCTGTATATTAATGATTATTAGCAGTATCACACATTGCAATGTAAATTTCAAACCTGCTTAAAAAGGTACTATAGAACAGCAGAACAGAATGGATTCGTAATGCAAATGTACATGAGCGAATGCTAATACTGCTAGCATTTGATACTGATAACATGGCATTAGCACACAGTAAAAAGAAACTAATAATAATTGCGCATAGTACATCTTAATGTACACCGTATAAACAGTAAATAAGTGCCTCTCCGGTTTTATGTCGCCGTCGCTCTCCAAACCCAGCAATGCCTTTATCGAGCCGACCCTTCTGCAGTGGAAAACCAAAGTGAGCTGGAGCCGCACTGGAACCAGTCTCCCTTTGTGGACTGACTCAGGTACGGGTCGCTTCCTGTATGCCAGTGGAAAAGCACCAATGCTGCTTGCATGGATCACAGGGATGTGTCTCACAGTGTCTGAGACATCATTAGGGAAGGGATCAGAAGTTAAGCAAGAGAATCGCACGGCTTTGTTATTTCGCAAGAGGATATGGGTCATCCCACTATCAAAATGAGACTTAGTTTTTAAATGTTTTTTTAGCACACTGATGTCAGTACCTGCAATAGCACTTAGCTCTTCTGTAGCTCCCTAATTAGTCCACAGTCCTAAATCCCTACAGCAGTTCACATGTCAAGAAGACAGAGTTATTCTGGCCTAACTAATTATTTACTTGGAGGAATGATTAAGTATTTTCAGCAGCAGCTAATAAATAACTGACCAAACTCCTGATTTTCAACCACTGGGCTGAGTTCTTCTGCAATCAGCCCAGGCTGGAGGACGTGGTCGCTTGTGCCGGACTCATCTATCCTGTCAGGTCTCCGCCCATCCTGATCATTCTGTTTCACTCTGCGGACGTGAAAAACGACAGGACTGACCACTTTCCAGCCCTTTACTCTGCCAGGGGGTGGGGGTTGTGGGGGGGAAGAGATCAGAGACTCATTCCCTGAAGGGGCACTATTAAGAACGCGGAGAATTAATCGTTAAACGCCCCTACAATGAGACGTGTGACCTGGCCTGGTTTTCATGCCAGCCCTGCAGCGCTGGTGAGCCGCGATAACGCCGCCGCAGCCAGAGGCTCACGGCTGCATTTCCGGAGCTTTCCAAGGAGCGGTTAACTCAAGGCCCTGAATGCCACATTACTCGCTAGGAACAATAAATACTGTTAATTGGAAGTAAATCTTGCCATGCGCCATTTTATCCGCTGCCTGCAGGAGGGGCTGTTATGTGTTTTTATACATTCTACCACGGTGTGAAGATTGTCTGCATATCTACAATGGCTCCTCATTTCCGTCTGTATAATGGCAGAAATCTTTATTCAATTCAGCAATGAGCCCTACTTAAAGCACAGTGTTATGGAAGCAGTTAATTCATATTAAATAAGAGAATGAAAATTAAATTTAGTGGGTAATCGCAGAGCATATTGTTAAATGAATCCTGGATTCAATTGTATATAAAGTTTAAGGAATTCCTCTCAAAATGTGAATACCTTGCACTGTTCCACTAATGAAAAACATGCAGGTGGAGGAAGGAATTAACCGAGGAATTAATTCAGGTGTGGTTGTGTCCTGCTAGAAGATAGCCCCTTGTGCCAGGCTAGAATGTGTTTGAGAGCCCCATCTGTGTTCTTCGTCTCAGATCAGTTTGTACTCCATCTACAATATTCCCGTTAAATCCGGGTCAGAGTTTGTCCAAGGACAGATCCAACCTGACATTTGCATTTGAGCAAAATATTGACTTTGTTGTGAAAGAAGAGCTGCTGCCCATGATGTCTGGCTTCTAACATTACCCTAGAAATTAAGTCTGGGGTCTCCAGGGTTACCCCAGCAATACAAACCTATTTTCAGAGTCACTTAAGAAATGAGTACACAGTAGTTCACGGTCACTTTAGAAATAAACACTGAAATGTTCAGAGTCATTTTAGAAATAAACACTGAGAGGGAGTCACTTTAGAAATAAACACTGAAAGGGTCAGAGTTATTTTAGAAACAATCACTGAGTGGGAGTCACTTTAGAGATACACATAGAGTGGGAGTTACTTTAAAAATACACACTGAGTGGGAGTCACTTTAAAAATACACTGAGTGGGAGTCACTTTAGAGATACACACTGAGTGGGAGTCACTTTAGAGATACACACTGAGTGGGAGTCACTTTAGAGATACACACTGAGGAGGTCAGAGTCACTTTAGAAATATACACTGAGAGGGAGTCACTTTAAAAATACCCACTGAGTGGGAGTCACTTTAAAAATACACACTGAGTGGGAGTCACTTTGGAAATACACACTGAGGGGGTCAAAGTCACTTTAGAAATAAACACTGGGAGGGAGTTACTTTAAAAATACACACTGAGTGGGAGTCACTTTAGAAATAAACTGAGTGGGAGTCGCTTTAGAGATACACACTGAGTGGGAGTCACTTTAGAGATACACACTGAGGGGTCAGAGTCACTTTAGAAATAAACACTGAGAGGGTCAGAGTCACTTTAGAAATACACACTGAGTGGGAGTCACTTTATAAATAAACACTAGGGTTCAGGGTCACTTTAGAAATAAACACTTAGGGGGTCAGAGTCACTTTAGAAATAAACACTGAAAGAGTGAGTCACTTTAGAAATACACACTGAGTGGGAGTCACTTTAGAAATAAACACTGTAGGGTTCAGGGTCACTTTAGAAATAAACACTCAGGGGTTTAAAAGCAATTTGGCAATGAACACAGAATAACCTTAGAAATTAACACAAAGTTTCTAACCCCTGGAGGTTGTCATTTTCTGTCTGACCTGTATGTGGATTGAATTTCATTTTCTTTCCCTTCCCTACATTATTAAAAAGCAGAACAACAAATATGTACATAAGCTGCAGGGGCTCACACAGCTCCACCGTGAGTGACCAATCACGCGGCAGTGCTCCTTCCCCATGACAGGCCGGGGAAGGTGCCACCTCTGCCGAATTGCCTTCCACTTAACGGACATCCAAACGAAACAAAGGACAGCGGCTGACACCTGGCGGAAAAGTCTTGGCCCGTCACACCAAACGCTGCCCAAAATGCTGCATTGAACATCTGAGTGAAATTCTGCCTCTCAGGCAAACTCATACAAACGCATAGACAGTGAGGACAGACGAGTCTCTGCATGCGTCGTTAAGAAAACAGACTTGCCTGGGAGATGGAGGGGAATCTCGGCCCACATGATGGTCACATGACAGTACCGTGCCGGTCGTTAGCGAGACCAGATCCTGATTCACGTTCAGATTCATCGTCGCATCACAGTTTGCGCAACGTAGAAAGTGAGTGAAGTGCTTATGCTTCGAGCTCCATGCAGTGAGGCGCAGTAGGAGTACCCAGGAGTACACATTAATGATGTAATCTGACAAATGAGTAGGAATAGAAAATGCATATCAGTAGGATGTAGAAGAGATACTGGTACTTACGCAACCTGCTATCTTTTTACTGTTTCCATTTAAGAGATTTGTGTGCATCAGAAGCGTGGCTCAGTCTAGGACAGGGGTCACAAACTCCAGTCCTGGGGGGCCGGAGCCCCGTGTAGCTTAGCTCTCTCCCCGTTCCACCACAAATGATTCAGCTCAAGAGCGACGTGGAAATTAGCACAAGGAGGCGAATCAGGTGTGTTAAATGAGGGGGAACCCAAAAATGTGCAGGGCTGCGGCCCCCCAGGACTGGAGTTTGACGCACCTGGTCTTGGACATACAAATGCTCATAAAGTGGATGTAAAGGGAGCAGCTGATCCTGCAGGGGGTGGGGGGGGATGGGGTGGGCTGAACACGGACAGACTGAGGGGGGGAGGGGGTGTGAGTGTATGATGAGGAGCGGAGGAGTAAACGGCTGATTGTGTCTTGCAGGGCTTTGCCGAGTCAATATTCCACTTGGTGGCAGAGAAATACAGCGAGCTGGCAGACAGCTGCACCCCCTTGCATGCGCCCCACAAAGTCTTGGCAGGCATCGTAATGACCAGAGGTATGGGCTCATTTCATTCACTTTTCCATACAGCCAGAGGCGGCGGGCAGGTTAGGGTCCCCTCCCTCCCCCCACCCCCCACCCCCCCCCCACGAACAGAGGGCGCAATATCTAATAAATATGTGTTTAAATGATCTTTTTAAAACCATGAAGGTGCAAACCACTGCAAAAGCTTTGGACCCTGCTGCACGCATGCAGTCTCTGAACGCTGACCTTTGACCTTGGGGCGTCGAATGACTACATATTTCTCTGCGCGGCCTTGAAACGACATAAATATGAATGAGCGCTTCTAAACGCCACTCATAATTCACGTTTCTCGCCGGCTTTTGTATCTCGGAACATTATTGCAAAGCCTTAATATGGCCTGAGCTTTGTAGCATTTGTGTATCAGTAGGTAACATTATGAATGGCAAGATTGAGTGTAGGCCTTTAAGAAGCTACTTTGTGGCGCACTCTGGCTCTGCTGTATCCATATCAGCCTGGAACAGGGTTTAGCCGTTCCTATAACTGATGCAAGCCTGGGTTTGAGAGCAAGTTAATCCGTGCAGTTTAGCGCAGGCATGGGCAATCTTGCTAATTGGGGAGATTTGTCTTACTTCCATGCAGCTCGGCGGTGTCCTTGAGAATGGCCTTATCGTATGTTTTGGAATCGTCTCGGTTTTGGATGGTGCCCCCCCCCCACTCCTTTGAGAGAGAGAATTGACGGGTCCGCTCTGTCTTCAAACCGGCCAGGCCCGCCTTGATCTAACCCAGTTACTGATGTTCCCCCCGGCGGCCGCCGATTGGTGTGTTTGTTTCGGTAATGGGGGCGTTATCTTCACATGGCCAGCTGCGCGGCTGCCGGCGAACGCGGTGGGCGCCAGAACTCGACGGCATGCAGGGTTCTGAGGAACGGGCGACTGCCCCCCCCCCAGGCTCCTGTGGCTGCTGATGGAATCAAAACGGAGTGATGCATCATGGGAAATAATTCATCTGGGAGATAAGGGCCTGTGCTTGTGCTGAGCTCTTTATCCACAATAAAATGGAATTAAACAGATAAGTTAAATATATAAGTACATAAAATGAAATAGGCCTACTTTAAGATAAAAAATCTGTAATAGATGGTAGAGACAGTGTTATTTCAAGTTAAATAGGCAGTTTTGTTCAGGAATAAATGTGTGTTTTGGCTTAGCTGCTGTCTTAATGTCTGATTTTTTACAATTGAACACCTTATATTTCAAAATGTAGCAATAAATTGGTTTGTGTTCACTGCCTAGCAGTATGAAAGTGTCATAAAACGGCCCCCAGAGAGGTCAGGGAGCCATTATCTCTGGTCTCGTCAGCAGCAAATCAGCGGGGGGACAGAGGACTTCTGCGCTCTCCAGGACATCTCCTGGGTCCCCGACACAGCCTGACTTTCTCCGTGGTTCTCCACTGCTGACCTCCACTTCACTTCCTATCCTGATCTTGTGAGCCAATGAGAAGTCTGCTTTCAGCTACTCTAATCAGCAGCGGCTCTGCTGAATACCAGCCCGGACCCTACCATTTACTCCATTTGAGAGTCTGGTACTGCATTGGGATGTTGCCAAGCCCAGTGGCATTTCTGAGAGCCTCTTTTCCCTTTGTGAGTGACCTGAGAGGTTGACCAATCCGCTCAGTCTCTGCGTCCGAAGCTCCTGCTGGTCTGTTCTCTGTCCAGAGCATCCAGGTTCTGTGTTTTTTAAGGATTGGCCCACACCAGAGCTGCATTATCTCAATTTCATGCAGAATTAAACCACTGGAACGCTTTCAGCTGGCATCCTGTCCCGAGTGTCCCCTGCCTTGTGCCCCTTGTTGCCTGGGATGGGCTCCGGGGCCCCTGCAATGACCTCACTGGATAAATGGTTAGAAGATAGATGGATCGGGTGGAAATTTTCCTCCTGCTCCTCAGCAAGCAACTTAGGAGAAGACGGAAGGAGTTTCTGTTCCATTTGTTGGGCAGATGAATAAAACAGGCAGGGAATATCGAAGGGAGCGCCTTTGTTTATGGCTTTGCTGCGGAAAGGAAATAACAGAGGGGGGTGGCGTTGGCATGGCTTTCAGTGTAGCCCCAGCAATGAATAAATCTTCCAGGCCCAGGCTTGCATCTTGGGGAGGGGGGGTTAGTCTCATTGCGAACTGGCACACTGCTAAAGTCCCATTGATGGATGGTGTTAGCGGGTCTCCCGGAGCAGTGTGCGCGCCCGCTACACCTTCGACTCGGGGCTCGTAACTCATAGTCTGTCACGCAGTTCATTCAGACCACAGGCAGGGGGCCTCGTTAGCACACGTGCATTACTGGGCTGCGGCCCGTGGAACTGCGCGAAAGGCCTAATGCCGCTGTCCCGACTCCTATCATAATGCAGCCTTTGCATTATGAAAAGACATCAAGTGACAGTAAGAAGAATGAGACGAGTTAAATGGAATCAGAAATAGAATCGGAATGGAATGGAAAAGTGGATGGAATCACAATAAGAAAGAATTTTGCTGTTGATTCGTGTGTCTCAGATTACTTGTTTTTCTGAGGTTTCTGCTGTCCTTTGTTCATATCCCGGGAGAGACATCCCTAGAGAGAGTGTCTAATGAAAGGCTTTAGAGGAAACGTATGAGAGACGCTCACCTTTCACCTCAGCGCAGAACCCTCAAAACTGCGACTGCCGCTTGATTTTGACCCCGGGGTGTCAGTTCCAGACAGAGCCTGCAGAAATTAAAGATCATAGGCTACAAAACCCCCCGCAAGGTGCGACAGACTACTGAACATTGAGTTCTGGGAGGAGATAGAAATCCTCACTGGAATTGAACTTGCTTAACAATGCTTGGTCCCACAGGATTTGCAATAAATCCTGCAGAAGTGGGTCTTTGCTTCGCTCATGCTGTGGCCTTTAATGCCAGTCAGAATCCACAAAAGGCCTCTTTCATATGAGTGTCTTACTCGGTGATAGTATATCAAAACCCCGAGACCAGTCCGCCTAAGATAGTTAATCAGCTTAAACCAAAGCAAAGCAAGTGGGTAAAAACTCCATTAAACCACGAGACTTTGGGTAAACAAAACATTGGATTTTTCTCCCTAAACCTTTACGGTATTGAAATATTACACTGTTGGTAGTCTTACAGCGGAACGATTATTTACACACATTTTTTTCCACAGTTACCCTGCAGCTTTAACAAGGATTGAGTCGCCGTTCCTCTCTAAGGGCTGTGTGTCTTCATAAAAACATTAGTCTTCATTAGTGCCCATGTCACTGCCGGACAGAGGTCAGCAGGCTAGATCCTGAAAAGCCTCAGATCTATAGGGCCCAGCTTTCAGAAATACAATTTAATTAATGTCTGACCAACACCTGAGACATCAGGTGAGTTGAGTCACTGTCCAAATAATGACTCCAATAAAGCCACTGAAAGGAGCAGCACACCCAGCCTGGGGAGCAGCCAGTGTCCAGTGTGTAAAAATAAGCTCAACCCCATTTGGCGGCACCTGCTGATATTGCCGCCCTTATAAAAGAGCATGTCGCCTTCTTTGAGTCCCCCCCCCCACGGTATTACTCAGATTATGAGCAAATTGTTGTTCTTGGCGTGATGAGCCTGCAATCATCCACTGAACCCTTTATACTGAACCCTTTATCCAGCCAGGGTCTAATCCAGCTGCTTTTTGCGTCGTGCCAGATCAGTTCCTTCAGGATTGGTGAATCCGCCTGTCCGTCACTTGTTCTGACCTGAGGCGCACAAAGCTGACATACTCACTGTTTATGGTTTAGACTGGCAAAGGGGTTTTTGCCTCAGTCCTGACTCTGTCACTGCCCACCTGGTCTCAGGTACCCACCATAGCCAGTCCATGATTTTGTTGTTCTGTTTCTGTTCTGTTCCAGTCAGTTAGGATGTTACCGCCCCTCTAGTAGGCAACTCCTGTGCTGAAAGCGAACAGTAGGGGGCTCCACTCATTCACAACCCAAGCAGACCTATGAGACGAGGTCCTCACTATATCACCGTATGTCACCACAATGCTTTTTTGGTGTCTTCGCTCCCGTGTACCTCTCAGGATTAGATCTCCGACGGGCCCAGGTGGTAGCCATAGCGACCGGCACAAAGTGCCTCAACGGTGAATACATCAATGACCAGGGGCTCGTGGTGAACGACTGTCACGCCGAAATCGTCGCCCGGAGGGCGTTCCTCCGATTCTTGTACTCGCAGCTAGAGCTCCTTCTCAGGTAAGTCATACGTGCTCCTGAAGCATGTTACCTTTACACATCAGTGTAAATCACTCATTTCCATTTTGAAAGTTCAGCAAAGGTGTGTCAGTTAGAAAATTCATTAAGAGACACTGGCATGAGGATGTCAATCACTCTCTTATCATACACACCCTCGTCTTTCACCAATTTTTTTGTGCGGCCTAATTATTCTTTAATTAAGACTACCACGTTAGGTTAATGAGTCTAATGTAATATATTAATTAACCTACAAAAAAGTGAGGAAATCCAGCCCTTCAGGTGATTACAGGTGAAATTGCAGCAGATATTTGCTACATGGTTTGCAGGACTGACAGAGAGAAGCGGCAATGCGCTACAACTGGACCCAGCCACTTCTGACTGTGTTCTTAGCCACTACGCCCCCTGCCGCTGCTCCTTAGAATGTGCAGTTATCCATCCCAGAGCAAGCGAGCATCACATCTAGTTAAAACCGGCTCGAATAAAATAAGATAAACACTGTACTCATTCTATCTTGTCTGTTATTCTTGTATGCAAAAAAGCAAGCGACAGGAGGACAGGGCCAGATCGATCTTCATGTGGCGCGAGGAGGGCTGCCAGGTCCGGGAGAATGTCATGTTCCATATGTACATCAGCATGTCACCCTGCGGCGATGCCCGGCTCAACTCGCCCTATGAGACCACGGCGGACCGTAAGCAGGGGGTGTATTGGGGGGGGGGGGGTTTGGCTGGGCCAGCTCTCAGTGCAAAACCCCCTCAGTCTGGTGATCTGTCACGAGGGAATACTGCGTTTGCTGCATCGTTCACAAAGCAAAAAGCAGTCATCATCTATGTTCCCCGTTACCACTGCGACTCACCGAGCTGCTCTTGTCATTTCTGTTTTCGTGTTTTCCCCCTTTTTTTTGTGTTTGTTAGCGAGATCTTGACAGATCTCGTATCTTCAGCGCAGCACCGTCTGCATCTTTTCCTGGGGAAAAAAAAAACGAGAAGCCTGTGAATAAGGATGTTTTTGTAAAAGCTGGGCTTTACCTGTCTGGCAGTCACACTTTAAACACATCTTTGAATCGGCGAGGAGGCGTCGGAGATCTTTCCAGTCTCGCTAGAGCATTTGGGACCTAACTTTAGACGCTGAAGGAGCCCAGCACACGTGCGCATTCGGCTGCACAGTCAGCTCAGAACTGCATATGCGTTCACCCATTTATACAGCTGGATACTTTAGTGCAAAAATCCAGGCTGAATTCCAATCTCAGCAATACCCACTGGGATATAACTTCACAACCTTCAGGTCAGAAGTCCAAATGTTAAACCAGCTGGGCTTTACCAATAAGCTTCAGCATGTAGCTCTTCGGGTTTGTTTATCCTGAAGCAGATGAGGTGACCTTCCATCCCAGTATACCTTAGTGACCAGGCTTTGGTGTCCATGGTTGATGTTCAACTCACCCCATTTACTTTGGGTTTTACAGCCTCATTTCCTTCCTCCTCCTCCCCACAGCATTAGCTTACAAATGAGAGCTTTTCCGTTCTGAAGAGCATTTGTTAAATCAGGGGTGTCCGGCCCTGACTCTGAGGGGGCTGGCGCTCTTAGCTTTTGCCTCCAGCTGTACACCGGAGCACTTGACTAAATGAATCACCGCACTAATTGAACTAATTTCGCCTACTCACTCTGCACTGACATTGTTAGCACCCCGTGGCTCTCCAGGATGGAGACGGAGCACCAGAGGTGTATTCTAATATGTAAAAATATGAGTTCCTGAGCCTTAAAGTTGACGTATTTCAATTGAACTAATTTTCAGCCTCGTATGTCGACACAAAATGAAGATCTAATTTGAAATCCTCAGCTTACTGAATCTGGAAAACTATTTGTCAGGGATCAGTACAGGGACATTTGGATGGTGCGTTTTCTCAAGACTGTAGGGCTGAAATGCTGCACCCGGCATTTCTGATTGGACGATGCTCCTGTTCGTCTCCTCATGTCATCCATCCCCGGCCTACAGCGCATCGCCAGCTGCGCCCAATGAGGAGGTGCCGCGCCCATCTGCGGACGAAGGTGGAGTCCGGCGAGGGCACGCTGCCCGGGCGTTCCCGCCAGGCCACCCAAACGTGGGATGGGGTCCTGCAGGGCGAACCTCTCGCCACCATGTCGTGCACCGACAAGATTGCAAGGTAAGCGGACAGGATGTTGGGTGAGGCCAGTGCGGATGTGGATTGGGGTCAAGGAGCAGGCAACTTGACTAGTAACTCGATGACTATGGGCTTTCAAATCCTGGGATATAGATGCAGAATCCTGAAAGAGAGACCACACCGTCTTTTGAAAAATACCGTAAATCCTCTAATCGAAGAGCATGGGCACATTTTCATAATGGGTAGAATGTAACATTCCCTCTGGGGAAGGAATTTTCTAAGTAAATTCTAGGGAAAAATCCAGCACACTGTCCAAACTAACCAAGTGTCTCTCTCCGTGTTGTCACAGGGATGAGCGATGTTTTCGGTACACATGCTGACTGCTTTCCCCCCTCCCACCTCCTGGGGGGTGAAATGGCTCTTTGTTGGAAAAACATTTGGCTCTTTAGTGACATTTCAGCAGTGGAAAGGCTGTAAAATGTATTGATCAAAGGTTTAGCTTTATTAAGGGATTTACCTTTTATTAAAGACTAGTCAGAGCTGATCTCTGTTTAAATAGTGCTTTATTATGAGGGACAGAGGGAATTAGGACAGGGTGTGGAAGGTGTCTGTGGCCCTAGATGGATCAGAGGTGTTAGTATGGTGTGCTTAGCTAGTTGGGAGGCTTTTCGAATCTTCATCTTATAGAAGTAACCCAATAATTCAAAGCGAAAGTCCTAAAATCCTGGTCTAATTAACTTGGGGGAAGTGCATCGTATGAAAACCACGTCAGCCTTTGTGCCACAATGGGTTTGTGTCACCTAGGAACCATTCTGTCCCAGAGATGTGTGACAGGAAAACTTTAATTTTTTTTCTTATTAGTTTTAGTTAAATTTTTATTTGTATTTTAATGGTATATATCAATTTACTTTTTATGTATTTTAGTTTCAGGTAAAGTTTTAGTAAATCTATTTCTAGCAAAATGAGTGTTCCGGGTATTATTAATGGGCATTAAAGACAAGCATGTCAGCTAAATTGTATTATGAAATGGCCACAGAAAGTGCTTTATGTTTGTTTTATTTAATTTGTTAGTTTCAGAAGTGATATTTATCATTTCATTTAGTTGTAGTTTTTTTATGTTATTCTTGTATCTTATTTAGTTTCAGTTTTGTCGCAGTTATAGCTTTGGTTTTCATTAAAGCTAATAACGTGGATGTGAGGTCATTCTCGGCACTGTGAAGCCTGACCGGGCAGCGGAAGCAATGGGCACGAGGCAGGGAACAACCCAGGATGGAGGGCCAGCCCATCGCAGGGCACACTCACACACCATTCACTCTCACATGCACACCTATAGGCAATTTAGCAACTCCAATTAGCCTCTGCATGTTTTTGGACTGTGGGGGGAAACCGGAGTACCCGGAGGAAACCCCACGACGACATGGGGAGAACATGCAAACTCCGCACACATGCGACCCAGGCGGAGACTTGAACCTGGGTCCCAGAGGTGTGAGGCAACAGTGCTAACCACTGCACCACCATTCCGGCCCCACGTTTAAAATTTATGCTTTATAAATTAGGATTTTGCCTTCTTTATCATTTGACTCTCTGCCAGCCCCCTGGAGGACGAGCTCCCCCTTTAAGTCTGGCTCCTCCCAAGGTCTCTTCCTATGAGGGAGTTTCTCCTTGCCACTGTCACCTCTGACTGTCTCTCTGGGGACTTTGAGCAGAGATAATGTAAAGCGCTTTGAGACAATGTAATGTTGTGAAAATACACTATAAAAATACAAATTTATTCTTTTTTCTTTAAACAGTTAATAGGTGAATAAATGTCAGCTGTTTTAGTGGCTATAAAAGAGGATGTTATATAGCTAATTAAATCAGAAACCGTTTTGTATTGTAGGTACAACGTTGTTTAAAAGTTCTGCAAAACCAAACCATAGGTTTAAGCAACGCACAAACTAAGAATTTCATGTAGCCTCACAAAAACTCCACTAGGGGCACAGCTGGCACGTTATCCGATAAGATGTGGTACTCACCAAAGGCAAGATGAATGGTTTTCTGCACAATAGAGTTTGACCATCCAGATTATCTCAGGAATGCAGTTGGCAAGCAGATGGCTCCAAGTGTTCCTGGGTAATGTAGTATGTACGGCCCTTTAATTGAGTTTTATTTTTTCCTACTGATGAATGCAGCACATGTTTGATGCTTTTAGCTATAAATACCCTCTCAAGGGTATAAGTGCTGCCCCCTGTGCAGGTTGAACCTAGATCCATTTTATTAGAAGTAGAGCTCCTTGACTGCCGCACCATCTGCTAGCCTAAATACCCTGAGCTGTGGTTGTCTCCACAGGTGGAATGTTCTCGGCCTGCAGGGGGCGCTGCTCTCCCGTCTGGTGGAGCCAGTGTACCTGCACAGCCTGACGGTGGGCAGCCTACTACACGTAGGCCACCTATCCCGTGCTACGGCTCAGCGTCAGGAGAGGCTTGGTTCCCTGGCTGCCCCGTACCGACGCCACCGGCCCCTTCTCAGCTGTGAGTCACCTGCTCCCCGCACTGCCTCCTGCTTTACCCAGCCTCAGTCCCCTTGGCTGTCAACCCCTGCTGATATTACTTTTGTTTCCATCCTCAGCACTTAATCATTTCACTAAAGCAGTGTTTCCCCATCCAGTCCTTGGGAACCCACATCCAGTCCGTGCTTTTGCTTGCTCCAAACTCCCTGCCAGACAGTCCATGTTTTTTATTCGGGAACTGGGAGGAGCAAAAACGTGGACTGTCTCTGGGTCCCCAAGGCCCGGATAGGGAAACACTGCAGTAAAGCCATTATTCAGCTATACAGCCAATTTATCCCGTGTTCTCACTATCATAGGTACACTTACACTGTACATATCAGCATATGTACACATACACTGTACGTATCGGCACAGACACACTTACACTGTACGTATCAGCATATGTACACGGACACTGTACGTATCAGCATATGTATACGGACACTGTACATATCAGCATAGGCACACTTACACTGTACATATCGGCATAGGCACACATACACTGTACATATCAGCTTAAGCACACTTACACTGTATGTATCAGCACAGACATACTTACACTGTACGTATTATCATAGGTACACTTAAACTATACATATTGGCATAGGCACACTTACACTGTACATATTAGTATAGGCACACTTACACTGTACGTGTCAGCATAAGTACACTTACACTGTATGTATCAGCGCAGACATACTTACACTGTACGTATTATCATAGGTACACTTAAACTGTACATATTGGCATAGGCACACTTACACTGTACGTATTAGTATAGGCACACTTACACTGTACATATTAGTATAGGCACACTTACACTGTACATATTAGTATAGGTACACTTACACTGTACTTATCGGCATAGGCACACTTATACTGTACGTGTCAGCATATGTACACTTACACTGTATGTATCAGCACAGACACACTTACACTGTACTTATCGGCATAGGCACACTTACATTGTACTCTCACCGCCATTGAAATACCCAGCTATCTGAATGATTTTTTTTTTTTTAAATTCAGAGCAATTTTTGTGGACATTAGGCCCCCTTGCAGCAGAGGTGGGGGTTTGGTCACTGCACATGACCTCAGACGCAGATGCGGCCGGGGTGTCTGCCAGCGGCCTCCGCAATCAGAGCACACTCCGTCAGGGGTGACGAGTGCTCAACTGGAGATACGAGTAATTGCATGGCAAGATAATCGCGATTAAAATTTAATTATCATCCTGATGAAGACTATTTAAAAAGCAGCATTAAACAGATTAAAATTGCCCAGTCGTCCGTAATCACACGTTTTTGAATGAGGTAAAAACAACCACAGTAGAAATTAAGTCAATTTTAACCAAACTGTGCCACTCGTGCATAGAAATCAAATGATGCTCCCAGAATAACGAATGTCAAGACAGCAGGTGGCGACGTGGCTCAGGTGCTGTCAGAGATTGTCGTACTTACCATAAAATCTCAACCACTGCTTGGTATTAGCCTTCTTATTAGCCTTTAGCGAGCTTTGGATATTAACGTCTGCTAGCAAGTATTCAAGCTGACATACTCATGTGTCGCAGGTCTTGGCCGCAGCCCCTCCCAGCAGCCGGGGAAGCCTCCAAGCTCCAGCCTGAACTGGACGATCGGAGACACCCAACCGGAGGTGCTGAATGCCTCCAGGGGCACCAGGGCTCCCTCGGGGGCCCCCTCGCGGCTCTGTAAACGGGCCCTGTTCTCCCGCTGGGCGAGGTTGCTCCACAAGGTGAGATCACTGGGTTGCGATCTAAGCTGCCCTGCCCGGCCCAGCCCGGCCCGGCACTCAGGTCCTGGAGCACCAAACCCAGCAGAAAGCAGCACTCAGACTCTGAGTCGAAACAATATAACCAGTCATCCTATTCACCCCCCTCCCAGTGCTCCTACGATACACCCCCAGCCACTGGGATCACTAAACCAAGTATTTTACAGAAAAATAGCAGGTCAACCCATTTCTAGTGACTTGCGGGCCTTTCGCGTGTTAAATCTTAATCTCTGGCTGCTTTGAAGCCTATTATTAGAGTTTATTTTCTTAGCTGGAGCACAGTGTGGCTTTAATTTGCATAATGGAGACATACAGTGCGGGCCGCAGATCCCCGCGGTCGCCAGTGATTCCTGCTTTGTGAGGACGCCTGCCGAAAAGCCGTTTCCCATGGAAAAAACACTCTCTTCGCCCCGCACCGCACACGAGATTAAAGATGCTAATCATTTTCCATTCCTTTACCCATTTACCTTCTTTGTTGCTATGAGGGAAATGTGCTAAGGCAGATAGGCTGTTAATTTGCTGATGAAATTCAAATCGCAGCTGGGGGGAGGGGGGATCATGCAGGTCTGCCGTGTTCTTGCGCTGCTGTGTATTTATTCGCTGATAGCTCGTCGGTTCTCTCACTGTGCCTGGTCCCTGCAGCTGCCTGGACCTGGTGCAGGCGCCATAACGGAGCCGCTGGTGTATGGAGAGGCTAAGCAGAGGGCAGGCCTCTACCAGAAGGTCAAGCAGAAGTGGTTCAGGGCCCTACATGAGGCTGGACTCGGGACTTGGGTACGGAAGCCACCAGAGCAGGACCACTTCCTGGTATGCGTGTGAGCAGGGACAGGTAGGGGGTGAAGGTTAACATTCAGCCAAACCCCCCTACTTCTCCTCCGCCGCTGCCATTCTCCCATGAGCTGGTGAAATATGAGCTAAGATGCGTGACAATTACCCGCAATTAGAGAGAAAACAAAGTGCCAACCAGACAAACTGCACAGAATACGGGCTGCAGAGGTGCTCTGAAATGAGACGGTGGAGACGGGGACATTGTGAGACAGACGGACACTGAAAAGAAACTACACATAGAGGCATTGTGAGACGGGCTAACACTGAAATGAAATGACACATAGAGGCATTGTGAGACGGGCTAACACTGAAATGAAATGACACATAGAGGCATTGTGAGACGGGCTAACACTGAAATGAAATGACACATAGAGGCATTGTGAGACGGGCTAACACTGAAATGAAATGACACATAGAGGCATTGTGAGACGGGCTAACACTGAAATGAAATGACACATAGAGGCATTGTGAGACGGGCTAACACTGAAATGAAATGACACATAGAGGCATTGTGAGACGGGCTAACACTGAAATGAAATGACACATAGAGGCATTGTGAGACGGGCTAACACTGAAATGAAATGACACATAGAGGCATTGTGAGACAGGCTAACACTGAAATGAAATGACACATAGAGGCATTGTGAGACGGGCTAACACTGAAATGAAATGACACATAGAGGCATTGTGGAAGAGCCTAACACTGAAATGAAATGACACATAGAGGCATTGTGAGACGGGCTAACACTGAAATGAAATGACACATAGAGGCATTGTGAGACGGGCTAACACTGAAATGAAATGACACATAGAGGCATTGTGAGACGGGCTAACACTGAAAAGAAACTACACATAGAGGCATTGTGAGACGGGCTAACACTGAAATGAAATGACACATAGAGGCATTGTGAGACGGGCTAACACTGAAATGAAATGACACATAGAGGCATTGTGAGACGGGCTAACACTGAAATGAAATGACACATAGAGGCATTGTGAGACGGGCTAACACTGAAATGAAATGACACATAGAGGCATTGTGAGACGGGCTAACACTGAAATGAAATGACACATAGAGGCATTGTGAGACGGGCTAACACTGAAATGAAATGACACATAGAGGCATTGTGAGACGGGCTAACACTGAAAAGAAACTACACATAGAGGCATTGTGAGACGGGCTAACACTGAAATGAAATGACACATAGAGGCATTGTGAGACGGGCTAACACTGAAATGAAATGACACATAGAGGCATTGTGAGACGGGCTAACACTGAAATGAAATGACACATAGAGGCATTGTGAGACGGGCTAACACTGAAATGAAATGACACATAGAGGCATTGTGAGACAGGCTAACACTGAAATGAAATGACACATAGAGGCATTGTGGAAGAGCCTAACACTGAAATGAAATGACACATAGAGGCATTGTGAGACGGGCTAACACTGAAATGAAATGACACATAGAGGCATTGTGAGACGGGCTAACACTGAAATGAAATGACACATAGAGGCATTGTGAGACGGGCTAACACTGAAATGAAATGACACATAGAGGCATTGTGAGACGGGCTAACACTGAAATGAAATGACACATAGAGGCATTGTGAGACGGGCTAACACTGAAATGAAATGACACATAGAGGCATTGTGAGACGGGCTAACACTGAAATGAAATGACACATAGAGGCATTGTGAGACGGGCTAACACTGAAAAGAAACTACACATAGAGGCATTGTGAGACGGGCTAACACTGAAATGAAATGACACATAGAGGCATTGTGAGACGGGCTAACACTGAAATGAAATGACACATAGAGGCATTGTGAGACGGGCTAACACTGAAATGAAATGACACATAGAGGCATTGTGAGACGGGCTAACACTGAAATGAAATGACACATAGAGGCATTGTGAGACAGGCTAACACTGAAATGAAATGACACATAGAGGCATTGTGGAAGAGCCTAACACTGAAATGAAATGACACATAGAGGCATTGTGAGACGGGCTAACACTGAAATGAAATGACACATAGAGGCATTGTGAGACGGGCTAACACTGAAATGAAATGACACATAGAGGCATTGTGAGACGGGCTAACACTGAAATGAAATGACACATAGAGGCATTGTGAGACAGGCTAACACTGAAATGAAATGACACATAGAGGCATTGTGAGACGGGCTAACACTGAAATGAAATGACACATAGAGGCATTGTGAGACGGGCTAACACTGAAATGAAATGACACATAGAGGCATTGTGAGACGGGCTAACACTGAAATGAAATGACACATAGAGGCATTGTGAGACGGGCTAACACTGAAATGAAATGACACATAGAGGCATTGTGAGACGGGCTAACACTGAAATGAAATGACACATAGAGGCATTGTGAGACGGGCTAACACTGAAATGAAATGACACATAGAGGCATTGTGAGACGGGCTAACACTGAAATGAAATGACACATAGAGGCATTATGAAACAGGCTAACACTAACAGGAAACAGACACAGACAGACATTATGAGAGAGGCTGACACTGAACTGAAACAACACACATTGAGGCATTGTGAGACACTGAAATAACGCTGATTAGTAGGCTATTATTGCACTGAACTACTTAGTGCAGGTAGACTAAAGCTGTGCTCAGTCAGCCAAGTGGCATGAAATGTGACATCCTGACATTCAATTTCCCCCCCCCCCAGTCTCACTCAGAAAATAAGGGTAGATCTTTGCACTAAGGAAACAAATTTTGCACCGGCCTTGTATCCAGAACAAAACCCGAGAGTATAAAATCACATCAGCCCGGTGCATTAATGGCGCCATTCAGTGCCCCAAAAGTCGAGCCACATCTTCTGCCGCCGTTGCCTTTCTGTGGTACACCATGATTCTTTAGCAGAGAGCACTCTCGGGATGGCCGTTATTCACGGCCGCCACCCCCGCCCCCCCTGTGCTGCCTCGCCTCTAAAAGATGAGTGGGTCTCCTTAAGCATGGGGCTTATAAAATACCCCGTGTTGGGCGAAGCGAGTGACTCTTTAACGTGCAGATAATGGGTATTACATGACCTGTAACAGCTTTGCCCCGGGCATAACCCGCGAGCCGGCCTACAGCCGGCGCTGGCAGATGGAGGCAGCCATTTTGCAATTGCCGTTAGCAAAGCCTATAAAAGTATACGAAGATTTTAATTACAAACAGTCTCGACGGCGGGAACAGTGTTGTGATACACGGGCAGCACTGCCACCCCCATCCCACCTTAAACTTGGGAGCGGTTACTCTTCCACCTGAAGCCTAAGACGGGTGTGTGTTTAACATCCGGTGCCAGTGGACCTGACATCTGGGCTCAGCCAATGCTTTAGGAGTCGTCAGAACTCGTGTCCAAAGTGTGTCTTGGAGAGCAAGATGGGGTCGGCGAAAAGAGAAGTGTTACTGTGTCTGTATTAGTACAACTGGTAATGTCTGCGAATGTTTGTTTACTACTGAGATAGTCTCCAAATAATGTCTCAGTTAAACCTCTCTGCAGTAATCAAAGATTCCCCGATATTCCCAGTTATTTGAAAATTCATCATTTCATCCATCCTTCTGTAACCACTTGTCCTGTTCAGGGTCACAGGGGGTTCAGAGGCTATACCAGAGGCTACAGGCACAAGGGAGGGAACAACCCAGGATGGGGGGTCAACCCATTTCAGGGTGCACTCACACACCAGTCACACACACACACACACACACCTATGGGCAATTTGACAACTCCAGTTAACCTCAGCATGTTTTTGGACTGTGGAGGAAACCCCACGATGACACAGGGAGATGATGCAAACCCCACACATGTGGAAGCATGGCAGAGACTTGAACCCTGTTCCAGGAGGTGTAATGCCACAGTGCTAACCACTGCACCACCATGCCGCCCCATACAGTGCTAACCACTGCACCACCATGCCGCCCCCCCATGCCATCACCATCATCTTTATAATCATACATCTGTCCCAGGTTTTCCTCGACAAGTTTAAAGCTTTACGTATTTCAGCTTTACTTGTGAACTTTTCTCCTTATTAGGATCCACACACGCACATTTAAGGCACCACAGCCATGTCAGTGGTAGAAGTTGCTCAAAAAGGAGTAGCGGAAAATCGGGTTTATAATATTGTATCTTAAGGGAGAGTGACATCTAGTGGTCTGAAGTTACATCTGCACTCAGGCAAGTGTTTAGATCGGGTTAGCAAAGGGCCGGTGTGTATGCAGGTTTTTAGAATAATCTTTAGGTCAGCTGTTCAAAGCCTGATGTGAGGACTATAGCCAATCAGTCATCTAATTAGTGACCTAACTAAGGAGCTGCAGTGAAAGCCTGCATATACAATGGCCCTTTCTGGATAGGATTGCCCCCCGATCCACAAAGCAACCTATTTACCCAAGAGGAAACAGTCTTTTAACATGAGGATATGGTCAGGCCCCGCGACCCAGTAGGATAAGCGGTTTGGAAAATGGATGGATGGATGGATGGATGGATGGATGGACATAGTCAGGTCCCTAAAGGTAGTTTATCAAGCATCCAGCATAATTAATAGGTAAACTAAGCGACTGAATAGACGTACGCCACAAACAAGGCTGAGTGAGGAAAAAGATGAGTGTGACAGTTGCCACTTGACTAGCTGAGGACAGACACGTTTGTTAAACTTTGAAGTGTCATCCCCACTGTCTTAAAACACGGGTAAAAGTGCAAAGTACCCCCCCGAAGAGCAGCCCTCTGAACTCAGCCACGAAAGGCCATTCATTTTACGTGGGCAAAACAATCACCAAATCACACGTCTAGGAGATTTATGGTGAGAATGAGAATGCGGGCAGAAAGCCACCACCTTTCCCATAACAGCGTGCACTTGTCTTGTGTTTCGGGGTGAACTCGCCTCAGAAATTCATGTATATACTGTAGATCTTTCACTTGGCACCAAACCCGTTTTCATGTCACCCACTACACTCCACTCCAGTCCGTTTCGGATTTCCTGTTCCTGTTCCTGTTCCCGTTTTTGGACGCCATGCCTGCGCCGTCGCCGCTCTTATTCTGTGTGTGATGAAAGTTCCCCAAGATGACCCTGGATTCCACTGCACCGAAACCCCAAATCACAAGTGACTTTGTCTGATGCCGCCTGGTTACGGCAAGCAGCCCCTCATGCTTCGTGCATGAAAGTAATAAATGTATAAACAATTACATTTGAACGGTCTAATCAGAGGTGTGTTCCTAGCATTTGTTTATAAGAATAAAAAAAAAAAAGAATACAGATGTAAAATATGTATAGTGAACTTCTGTACATTATCAATTGTTTTTGTTTTTTTTTGTCCTAGTAAATAAAAATTGTGAATTTAGTGAACGCCTGCTAGTTTCTGCCTGCGTTGATCATTTACACTAAAACAGACATGTGAGCAGAACATCCAGATTCCCGTCTTCATAAAGATGTTTTCTTGCCTTAACCAGCTAAATGTAAGTTGGTCCAAGTACACAAAAAGAAGAATCAAGAGATTAAAGTGACATTTTATTGGATTAGCCAAGTTTTTGCTGATCATGTGATCCTTCCTCCTAAATGCTGCTCTTAAACTGACAGAGGCAAACAGCATAACATATTCCCTGCACTCACAGACAGAACATTTCCAGGCGAAAATATTTAATGTGTCCAGAGACATACAGACATCCATGTGTTGCTGAACTGTGGCTACAATGGGAACAACACTGAATGGGCAGTCCTAGCGAAATACACACGAAAACCTGAGTATGGGAATATCTTCACCCAGTCAGCATTCAACAGGGAACAAGGTAAATGTTCAGATTCAATTTCTACAAGAGTATACAGCATGCAGAAGTCACAGCTACAAACAGCAGCTTGTGACAGATATTTAACCTTGTATCTAATGTCATCCTGATTACAAATACAATATAAAAGCACATTCCCAGACTCAAATACCTCCACACCCAGCTTTCTTTAAAACGTACAAGGCTTACAAAACACTCATCTTTTGTAACACTATAATGGAGTGGAGGAACTGTGCGCATCATTGAAAAATGACAAAATCAACTTAGACCTTGTAAAGTTTCATATAAATGGTAATAAAAATGCAGTAAACAGCACATAAACCCAATAAAATACTGACAGAAATGACAGCAAACCAAACTCGTGAAATAAAACGTGTCTAAACACAAAAACCAGCACTGAACACCCTCTGCGAGCTTTTCATTCAGTTCAGAGAGCAGATATTTACACAGCTGCTAATGCCTCAAACCGGCGGAGATTTAATTATGGGGGACTGTCACAGCTCACCAAAACTACACTGACTGTCACCATCACAAACACATGCATATATCATCGAATGACAAAAAAAAATTATTCCTAAGGCTAACTGACGTGTGCTGCATATTTGGGGGTTTTCCCCTTCAAACATTTTCTGTGTATTAAAAATAAATATATATTTATATATTGCCTCAGTGTCCGGTTAATATTTCTTCCGAATGTTACAGCAGAATATTACTAAGTCTCCTTGAATGAGAGTTGTACAACGTGACCTTGGTGATGTTACTGTGACGAATGTGTTTAACACAGACCTTTCTTTACAGAAGCTTGTCGAAAGACACTAAAACTACGCAGAAAGTTTCGGACATCACCGCGACGATACCCAAGCACACTTTTCACAGGCGAAGCAGTGGGGAGACCCCAGTGAGTGGAGGGAGAGAAACAGGACTCACGCCATCTGCTCATTATGTCGCTGTGGTCTAGGTAGCATCCAAAGCTTGTTTTGAGCATTTTTTTTCCCTTTCAAGTAATTCAAAGATGTAACACCATACATACACCCAGCAGCAGTGAGTCTGCTAAAACAGTTCTGTGATACCACACTGTTACACCAAGATGGGCCCTCGCTAACTATCCACACCAGACCAGACATTTGTTGCTTCCTCAATGCTTTGAGGAGCGTGAGCTATCTGGTCCAATTCCCCCCTGCAGGAGGTGCTGTGGAGTCAATCACCACGTAAGCTCAGGCCAGGCGTCTCGTAACAGAAGCCGCGTAACAGGTCGTCTACCATGAAACGGTGACGCCGATAGATACCATATTGTCAGGGATCCTGCTCCGAGCCTGGGAGCTTGCTGGCACTGTGGTAGAAAGCTTGGATGCACAGCGCGTGGAAATTCAGGACAGACTGTGACACACAGCACCAGCGCAACGAAGAACAGAGCATCTGAGCCGTCGTTCAATGTCAACACCTTCATCATCATCATCATCAGCTGATCTGCTTTCTAGAAAAATACACCCTCATACAACATTCTACCACTGTTTTCAACAGCAGTCAATCAAAAAAAAAAAAAAAAAAAAAGACACTTAATGAAAATAAAGGTGTAGAAGTTCTTGTGTTTGGGCAAGTTCTAATCAAGTCAGCGGGCCGGGGAGTCCTCTCTCCTGTGATCCCGGGTCTGCGTCTCACTTCTCCTGCAGCAGAGCCGGGATGTTGATGTTCCAGCCGATAGCCTGTCGGTCGAAGCCGCAGGTGAACAGGTTGCATGAGGGGTTGTCCTCGCTCCAGGCGGTGCAGCACACCATGCGCCGGTGCCCCTAGGGGAAACGGCGGATTGTCAGAACCAGCCCTGGTGCTGCACTCCATGCCTTGCATGCAAGACCCAAAAGCTGGCCCTGTGCAAGATAGTACATCAGGAACTGAGGACCTAGACAAGAGGTGTTTGTGTTCAGGAGGAATTTCCAGGGTCCGGCTGTTGTACTTTTGACCATGGTGCTTAAAATTAATTCCTAATGATAATACCCAAAGGTAACTGGTCAAGAAGTAGAAATTGTAAGCTATGTACATTTCACTGGATAAAGGTTCTTGCCGCTTTAAAACCTGAGCTGATATATTGAAACGTTTATCAGCGTTTCCCAATCCAATCCTCGGGAATCCTCACACAGTCCACGTTTTGGTTCCCTCCCAGCTCCCGTGGGCACCAGCCAATGAGGAGTGAGCGTCTGACAGCATATTTATCTGCACAGTGAGGGCCCAGTTACCTGTCGGTTACTGCGGGGCAGGCGAGCCAATCGGACTCCAGCCATGTCGAACAGCCTGACCTGCCGATTGTCGTGTGGGAGCGCAATGAGCCGCTGTCCCACAGAGACACTGATCCTGCAAACATAGGAGCATTAAAAAAAAAACTGAACTACACTAAAAAGATGACTATACTCAAGATGAAGCAAAAACACACAAATGTTAGAAACAGGGCATTTTTCCCCACATAAAAATAACCCATTTAATGGCATTTTAACAATGCTATAAAACGCCAAGAGCATCCTCACACAAAGTGATCTGCATATGCACGCCCGGATTATGCACACCGAGATTAATCCAAGATTATGCACATCAGGATTACGTGCACTGGGATCAGAGTCACTTAAGTTTTACTGATGATGGACCCTGCAAAGAGACACGTGTCGAACGTTGTCCTCACCGGTTAACAGCAGAGTCGGTGCGGATGGTTGCTATCGGAGACCTCATGTTCTTCAGATCCCACACCTTCACGGTGCGATCGTCGCTGCCCGAGACCACGTTGTCGCTCATCGTGAAGACGGCAGACGTCACAGTGCTGCGACACAGACGTAAAGCGTCATGATTTGGCTCTGTGCTGCTCATTTCCGCAAGCACAGGAGTACCACAATTCAGATCTACTATCTGGACTATCCACAGTGTTCTATAAAAATATGTCACGTTTTCCTAACACATGTAACACACTCAAACAAACTTGGATAATAATCTGTAACAGAACAAGACCGAGGTACAGCGTGGTAGGTAACCTCAAATCAACACTGTCCAGAGCATGAAACATCATTAGACAGCACACACATGCTATTAAAAAAGTCATATAGTTTAATTTCCAACTGGTGTAATAACTGTGAGCTGAACAATTAACTAACTATACTATCTTTTCTAGCCAACACCAGACAGATATTTATTCCTTACATTTGCAATAACAAGAAACAATCAATAGTGAGTCGTAAATCTCAGTGCGAAAAGACAAATTATTTGTGTGCGCCGTTATAAGTACCTAATATGACATAAGCGCGATTTACGCATCACAAAGAACAAATTAATGTTAACTTCAAGCATACCCAACATGTTATACAATGTGTAAAGTTGAAATATCAGACATAATAATTATTATAATACATGTAAACATGTAGCAAGGAAGGTCCTTGTGTGTGTTGCAACTGTTATAACCTGCGTAGAATTCCATCCATCCATTTTATGAAAATGCTCGGGCTACGGGCGCAAGGCAGGGAACAACCCAGGAGAGGCTGCGCACTCACATACCATTCATTCACACACACACACTTATAGGCAATTCGGTAACTCCAATTAGCCTCAGCATATTTTTAGACCACTGGGGGGGAACAGGAGTACCCAGAGGAAATCGTGGAGAGAACATGCAAACTCCACACACATCCAACCCTGGCAGAGACTCGAACCCCACAGAAGTGTGAGGCATGAAAAAAAAATTTGTTTCTAACGCAGGATTATTTTGCAGACAGAGGCCTATAGCGCCTCCTAGAGGGCATCAGCTAGAAGAGGTAGTGATGCAACAGTGCTACCCACTGCACCACCCTGCCACCCCTGTCAGGAACTATAAGATAGTCATGACTTTATACCTATTGTGAAAGAGTAATTTTACATCCTAAATGTGTTCCTTCCAGTAACCACTGGAATGACACTCATCTATAAGATGTTAAAATATTATCTTATAGTATACCTATTTCATTATTTTGCCAAACATTAATAATGTATATATCGTGCTTATGTCACATCAGGGCTATTATAATGGCATGCATAAATAATTTGTCTTTTAGCAGAAACTTTTACAACTTATTGATAATTTACACAGACTGTTACTTTTTACTTGCTTGCTCCAATTTAGACATTATATATGTATAAAAATGCAATTTTTTTTAAACGTGTATTTTAATGCAAATGCTCCACAGGAAAGTGTCATGTCACAATGTATACAGCAGAAAAAAATATTTCTAGAGGGGAAAATGCAGGATTGCGATGTATAGATGGAAAAATATATAATTTCTAGAGGGGAAAATGCTAAGATATCTGAATGTGTCGGTGATAGTTATGGGCTCTCCTGAAATGTATATGGGGGTTTTGGGGAGGGGGGTCTATGACTGAAATCTATAACGATTTCTCACGCTTTAGATGTGTTGAGATGGAGGAAGTTGTCAGGGCAAGCAGGAGGCTGCTTGGGCTACCTAGACTAACCAGGCCATCACGCCTGCACACGTAGGCATTTTGATCACATTCAAAGAGGGCACACTCACCATTCACGCACACATGCACTCCTACGGGCAATTTAGCAAGTCCAATCAGCCTCAGCATGTCTTTGGACTGTGGGGGGAAGTGGAGGAAACCCCACGACGACATGGGGAGAACATGCAAACTCCACACACATGTGACCCAGGCGGAGACTCGAACCCGGGTCCCAGAGGTGTGAGGCAACAGTGCTAACCACTGCACCACCATGCCGCCCCTCTCCTGTATACCATGCTAGATGAAAGCCTCCTTAGAGGAAAAAATTAGCTTAACAGGAACATGCGTGAACTTGTAAGTGCCACGGAGCCGTTAACATTCCACATTTATAAGCTTAATCTCTGGTTGTCTTCTTAAAGCATTATCAGTTTCTGGGCTGAAATGACCAACATGAACATTTCATCAGCATCCAAAATGGGTATAAAATATGTTTTTAATGATAGTTTAAAATATTAAGAAAAAAACCTCATGGCAAAAAAGTATAATTAACTTCAAAATAGCTACATTGGCATCCATGGAAAATATACCACTTATACTTACAATATTGGACTTCAAAAAAAAATTAAATGCAATGGGAAATATCATACTCTGATGAGATTACTACAGTTTCACTTAGATCTTAATATAATCCTTACACGGCATGTTTTAATAAATGAAAATGGAAGAAAATCATCTCTAAACTACCAAGGGAAAGAATGCGAATGCCGTCACCGATATGATCGCACTGATGTTCACAAGGCCACTGTCCCTGAACCTACATGATGTTTTTTTTCTCCATTAATCCATCTTGCATGACATTACATCCAGTACAAGGTCATGGAGAGCCTGGAACCCATTGTAGAGAACTCTGGGAAAAAGACTCTGGATGGGAATGCCAGTGTCCATCTCTCTCTCTCTCTCTCACACACACACACACACACACACACACACACACACACACACACACACACACACACACACACACACACACACACACACACACACACACACACAGGTTTGCAATTATATCTTTGAGGCGACTCTCCATTTGTTTCTATGGGGAAAACTAACCAAACAAAATACAAGACTTAGCATGTTTAGTTTTTTGATTGCATTCACAGATCTTTGTGGGGACCATTTAAAAATAACAGGTTTTTATTACATTGTGGGGGATATTTGGTTCCCACAATATCATATAAACCTAATACACACACACACACACACACACACACACACACACACACACACACACACCCTACAAACAATTCCGAGAGGCAGACTCACCTAACCGCATGTTTAGGAACCGTAAGAGGAAAAAAACGCAAAATATGCAAACTCCTCACAGAGAGGCAGGGTGGGTTTAAAACGCCCCACCCCTGGGGTGTGAAGTAACTGCCATCTAGCAAGGCAACATATTACGCCCTAAGATGTCCCTCCCCCTTCCTAAACCGGTATGCTGTAAGCAGTATCTACCAAGGTCCCTGGGGGTGGTGAACTCACTCTGTGTGTCCCTGGAAGACGTTGACAGAGTGGATGGAAGGATCCCTGAAGTCCCACAGCCGAAAGGTGGTGTCTCGGGAGGAGGTGACCACCAGGCGCTGGGTAGGGTGGGTGCAGCAGTGCGTCAGCTCCTGGTCATGTCCTGAGAGAAAGACACAAGCTGGAGAAGCTCATTCAGCCTTCATGCCGTTCTCCATTCTGCTCTTACTTCTATGTTAATGGCTCAGTTGCTGTAAAGAAGGACAACATCCGAAGCTCCATTTTTCAAATTACTACCATTCTGTCCTTTCAGCTGCAAACCACCTTTCCCATCTTTTCCAGAATCAAATAACGCTCCACGGACACTTCCCACGACCACCCCAGTTGCTAGGCGACGGCTCACTCCATCGCCAGCGTGCCGCATCCCGTACCCGTCAGCGAGTGGACCAGCTCGGACGTCTCCACGTCGTAGAGGTTGGCGGCCCTGTCCCAGGAGGCGGTGACCGCCTGCTTGCCCCCCACCAGCCAGTCGGCGCAGATCACCACGCCCTGGTGGCTCCTGAGCGTGGCAGAGGCCAGCCGCAGCGCGGGGCACTCGCTGGGACCGTCGGGGTCCCCCTCAACCTCATCTTTGTCTGAGAAGTCAACCTCCTCATCGCAGGGCGCCTGAGAGAGGATGGAGTCCGCAGTCAGAGGCCACATCACAGCCACATTCACAATAATCCACATACTGATAAACTCTAGGCTGCATGGATCCCAGAAGCCCAGGGAATGATTACATGCAGGCTCTGATCCCTACACCTGCAGCCCATGACTGCGAAGACATGGACCTTTACTTCTTTAAAACAGATGGAAATCACCCAGAGAGGCCCTGGAGACTGAAGCGTTATACATCTGCTGGATCGTAGAGGCGGACAGTTCAGCTCCAGGAAATATAAATCCAGACCACGATTAAGATTCAGCCAACCAGCTGAGTCCTCTGTGACTGTGACTCTTTATACTCAACTGGTCGGTCGAAACAAAATCTTGGTCTGGATTTGTACTTCCCGGACCTGAACTTTGAGCCGCTGCTGGATGGTATGGTTCACCGCAGCGCCGTCGGCTTGGAAAAGGCCGGCCTGCCACGGACACTCACGCTGACTTCCGGCACAGGGGCGGCCGTGGGAAGCTGCACCATGTACCTCCAGATGTGAGCCGTCTGGTCCCCCGAGGCTGTGAAAGGAGGAACAGACGGGCCCAGAATTAAGGCGACGGGGCAGGACCCAGCTCACAACTGCCTTGTGAGCGAACGGCAGATACAGGAGGGTCCATACGAATCTTGCTAGAGATTAGAAACGTTTATTCTGAGCGCGGAGGGAGTCAGAAACACTGACAGTGATGGAGACACAAACTCCACCACCATTAAAAACCCAGAAGAATGAAAGGGATGCGGCACCAGACCAAACTTTTTCCTTTTATAAATGAGGTTTACAGTAATGAGTGTGTTTCCTGATCAAAGGTGACGCACACAGAGGTCTCTAATTAGACAGGGCTCATGACACTGGTGTGACACATAAAACACTGCTGGGCAAGTAGAGAGCGCGACCTGGTTTGTGTAGCGGTGAAAATCTTTGCTTGTGCCCAGAAGGCCATGGGTTTGAATCCCATTACTGTTAGGCACTGCGACAAAGCCATCCTGCTACAGTAGAGCTCAGCACTGGCCAATCCTACTCACTGATCCCTCACCTGTACATTACTTTTTTGTACAAGGGAATCTGCTAAATACAGAAATACTCCCATACCTGTCAGAGCCATCTGCTCAGTGGGATGAAACTTAATTGAGTTCACTGCAAGAAAAAAAAAACATAATATTATTAAGTAAAATATAAACATACGTACTTTACAGTGGAAAAAAAATGTCATGGGTACATTAAACATGAATTCACAATACAGTGACTCTGGACATGATACATCTTCTACCAAAACAGGATAGATCTGATGGAACCAATTGGATTCAAATCCAATAACACTGGATTTAAAGATCCGATAAATCCGGATTCACAGCTCTGATCACACTGGATTCTCCTTTGAAGATGTGCACCACCAAAGCTCCAGACCTGACGGGGCGTTTGGTGTCGGCCGTCACAGTGAGGCAGCGCGTTACCTGAGCCGGCGTGGCCCACGTATTTCAGGAGGCACTTCCCCGTCTCGATGCTCCACAGCATGGCACTGTGGTCTGAGGAGCAGCACAACGCGGTTTTAGACGGGACGGCACTTATTACAGAAACAGCTGTTGTCTTTGCCCTCAGTTAATAATTATGGATAGTGACCATTACACAGCCTTCACATGTGTATTATATTCATGTGTATAATCAAAACAGACTCCATGCTTAATACAACCATTATATTCAAGTCATCACCAGCAAGGTCAAGGGAGAAGAGGAAAAAAGCCACTTTAGGGGAAACAGGGAAGATTGGTATTTTAGATATTTTTAAACACTTTTTTTGTAATTGTATGTTGCACACAATGAGTGTCGTTTTGTGTATGAGCAGATATTCTTTGAGAATTGATATGTGGGATAGAAAATGTCCTCCAATTCTAGAATGTCCTACATATCACACATCTACATCACCTATATTGTATTTAATATATTACATATGGAAGAGAAGTTATTGAACAGCACTGACAAATATATTCAAAACAGTAAAAGAACAAAGTCATATTAAACATCCATCCATCCCAATGCCAAGTCTGGAGCCTTTCTCAGGAAGCACGGGGCACAGGGACATCGTGGACACACACTGTGGGGGGGGGGGCTGTCCTCCTACCTGCCGAGGCGGTGCCCAGGACGACGGGCGCGGTGCGGCTGACACTGACATCCCAAATCCCATCCCGGTGACCCACATACTCCCTCAGCAGCTGACACACAGCCCGGGTCGTGGTGGCCTTGAAGCTGGATACGATCTAGGTGACGGAGGGGGCAGAGAGAGGTAATCAAGCCATCACACACAGCACCCCCTGGAGAAGACCTTCCAGGCTTGAAACAGAGCTGCGTGGAGGGTGGGGGGTGTCAGTGAGGGGCAAAAGCGGGGCCAGCGGTGACCGGAAGTGACCAAATCGCCTAGCGACGAATACGGCCATCTATAAGCTTGCCAAAACGGAAAAAAACTAAAGTCCATAACATTCAAAAACAGCCTTAGTCTTTCCATTATAACCACAGCTTGACACAGTTGGAAATAAAGATCCGTTTATATTTCTGCAATAAAACAAACCACTTAAAAAGTACTTCAGGTTGGAATATCGGTGCAGCTTCAAATCAATCTCACAGCAACGATGGCCAACGGAGGATCAAGAAAGATCATCTGCCAATCAGGTATCTTAACAAGACTTTATAACATATAAAAATGGAACTTGCTTTACAAGAGCCCTGCGGCATTCTGGGAGTGGCAGTACTGGAACGATTGCTGGCCATTCCCTGCTGGATCTTCTCGTTCATCACCTCACATTCACCTCAGAAAACTATTACCCAATAATACATTTTAAAAAAAAATGTATTCCGCAAAATAGGCATTAAGGCCAATTAATCATACATTTTTTTTATGAAGGAAAATATTCATTTTGTTAATTATACTGAATTAAAATCGGCAGTTATGGACAATGCCTATAACAACTGCTGAGTAAATGGAGAGAAAAAACTACAAACGACAAGCAATCAAACTGCCTACAGAACAACGACAATGATTCGGAACTTGTGAATTTCCAGCTGTGATATTAAGGGGTGGGGGTGAGGGTGGGGGTGGAAAGCAGGTGGTTCACAGTAAAAGCTTTTTAGCATTCAGTCGTGTTTCTAAACAACAAAGCAGAATTTGCCAAACTAAAATTAGAAAGCCAGTCTTGATTGGCAGCGAAAAACATTTTAAATGGTCATGCAGTCCCAAACCAGTAGCGCCCACTGGGATCCATCACTATTCCTGAGAAACTTACAAGAAAACTGGCTGATAATTATTCGCTTCTATTTTTCGCCGCGATTATTTTCACTGCAATCAACACATGAGGTGGTATTGCCTTCCAGAAACCTCCCCTGGCACTAGCTTCCCGCACACTGTGGGACGCACTGCACTTCTTGGCCAAATGAACCCATACAGTGTCAGAAAACCTTCAGACGAGGCAAGGAACCGGATTGTGGCCCAGCAGCCAAAACCGGCCGAAAGATACAAGAGCCACAAGTGGCCATCTCCACCCACGGACTCAGGGCCTCAGCCAGAAAGGCATCGGTATAGCCTCAGATAACATACTGCGAGAAAATTTATTACGAAAATTAGGTTTTAAAAAGAAAATATATGCCACATCATTATTCAGTGGTTGCGGTGCTTAAAGGTCATGTCATAATCCGCACATAGGTACCCTGCTTAATGAAAATAACTAAATGACTGTAATACATGCATCCTCAGAAAGACACTTCTCCCAGGAACTCTGCACAAGCCGTTTCTCAACATTAAGAAATTTAGCTGGAGGACAATTTGGCTAAAAGTCACACCGGGGGGAGGTGGGTTGCAGAGGACACCATGTTTATGAAAATGAAGGCAGGTACAGATGGGGTCAGAGTGGTGTGACTGTACATAAATTTTTGCAGGAATAAAAGTAGTTTCAATTTAATATAACAATGCTTATTTTACGCACTAAAAAGCAGCCCCTCTTCTGATACATTTAAGACCCCCCCCCCCCCCCACTCTGAAGAACAACACCACCACACAAGTACATCTAAAGCACTATGGGAGACCCGGACGAGACCCCACTTAGACACGTGGCAGCTGCAGCGGACCCATTTCAATGTAACCGTGGCAACACGAGCTACATTAAGCTGCTGAAACAGACATTAGGGTTAAACATGGCAAAGCGCGACTAGCTCTGCTGCTAGTTATTCACGCCACCTACAACTGGCCCAGAGCTCGAGATCAACCACATCAATAAGCCATATTCTTGCTCGTTTTGCACCAATGACAAGTCCAGCTGGAAAAAGTAACAATATAATATAAATAATATTAATGCTAAGCTTAATAATTTCCTATGAAGATACTTTTAAAAACTTCCAGACAGAATAACATTTTCTTCCCTCGTATTTCCTGGGTTCCTTTTAATGTATTAATAAACGTTCGGCAGAGGTGAAAACAGCAAAAATGTGACTCGTCTGGTCTGTTTCAAACAGCCATCCAGAACAGACCCCGCTGTGCTAATTCGCAGTGAGCTGCAGAGCTCCTCTCGGGGAACCGCGACCGTGAGACGGGCACCCTAGCGCTTCTCCCGGAAACACGCCTGTCCCCGGGGGCCGCGCCAGACACCCGCTCCCAGGGTGAGCTTCCCCAAAGCCGTCCTCGATGTTTGGGGCCAGCTGCGAGTCTGAAGAAGCTGCAGGTTCGGAAGCTACATATTGGCTAAGCCAGACACAGTACAGTAAATTCTGGATTAGAAGCTTTGGTTATGATAAAGTGTAAAAAAAAAAATACATTCAAAACATATAAATCTTCAAGAGTCTTGGATTTAAAAAAAAAGAAATAAGCCCACTGTAGGGCCAGTCATGCATACTGGTACACGGGGAAGACGATCTGTTACCCATGAGTCACCCCACAACTCCCAGTTTCCCACACTGAAGTTGCGTGGTCCACCTACTTTGCCATGGAAAGAATGTGATCGCTATATCACGGGTGAAAGAAGAGAGCAGTGTAAATCCACAGGCAGCGTATAGCAGTTTAAATCCACACGCCCAGCGTATTTAAGTCATCAGCCCTGCGCATATTCTCGCATTGTAGGGAGCTAGCTAACTCATCGACGGTCTACCAGCACTGCCAGACACGTCATTTCAGGAGGCGATATTTCTAAAGGCATCCAGAGACACAGTCCGCCTTCTCGTTTGCGAACGCAACGTTAATGATACCGATATTCTAAAGGAGACGCGATCGGAAATAGAAAAGACCCCCGTCGATATACAACTCGATTCAGTGTGCCGACTGAAAGGCGGTCGCGGTCGTCTTTACCTTGCTGGTGGATGCTTTGTACGTGGTCTTCAGTTTCTGAGAGAGCTGGCTGGTGCTGTGACTCGCTGTGCATTAGAAACATGCCCACGGAAAAAAGTGCGAGAGAAAAATCGACAAAAAGAAATGGGGGGGGGGGGGGGGGGGGAACATAACGCGTGGTAAGCAGTCTGTACATCTGCACTGTTTCCAAACACACACATTTAACAACAACTCTATAACTACCAGCCATAACTACACAAGTACATGAAATTAATACATACTGAGAAACAGGGGGGGGGGGGTATTCCACAAAGCAGGATTTCCCAGTTAGCTGGATAACTTAAGCCAAAACGTGAGAAAATATCCAAACAGGAAGAGCGGCACGTGACATCCCTGTTGGAAAATCCTAACATTTGGCTTAAGTTATCTGGTTAATGAATATATCCAGGGTGGTGTTCCCACAAAGCAGGATTTTTTGCGTAGTCTGATTGCCTTAAATCTGACAAGCTATCTGAGCTAAATGTTAGTGAACAACGATAAAGTCCATTTAGCCCAGACTACCTTAAATCCAACAACTTATCTGACTAAGCAAGACATCTTGCTTTGGGAACCCCCCCCATGTTCTCTAACAAAAACATAGGTACATGTTGAAGAAAATAATTCTTGTACTAATAATAATAATTAGAACAATGTGTGAAATCAGCTCAATTTAAAAAAGGTTTTTGCATCACACCTTTCGTTTTCAAAGCGCCCTTGGTCAGGTCTCCCCCTTCGACAGTTTGTCCATCCGCTGACAGTCTGTCATTTAGCGTATCGATTTCCCGGCGCACTGTGGAGCGACAAAACTGTTGGCATTAACTGCTAACTGCTAACCGTAAGTATCACCCAACTGCAATCCAGCTAGAGGTGTCAAACAGAAAGTAAGTCTGGAGTTTTGCGGTTAGACAGCTCAGTGCATTTCTACCCATAAATGCAACAGAATATTCCCACACAGAGGTATGAAAAGACTGGTCTTGCGACAGACTGAGCTCACAGCCCCTCAACTACCTAGTTCAGCTCACGGTTTAAAGATTAGAACCCACCCAGCCGCCTGTTTTGAAATGAACGATGCGGCGCGACACTCATACTCACACTCGATGTTTTCAATGTAGAGGTTTTCAAACTCTCTCTCGATCTGGCCGAAGAGATCCAGGAGATTGCTTCGGACAGACATGGGTAGCTTAGAGTCCTAAAGACACCAAGATTCGGGTTGATTTATAAGACTGGCTTCTTTAGGTACCAGGAGAGGTGAGGTAGAGTGGGCGATGAATAGATGTTAATATGTACGTAATAAGTGAACAGATTAATAAAACATCACAAATACATTCGGGTTGATTCCCGACTCGCCTGTAAGAGATAATCTGCTCCAAACAATGTGTGTTGTGCATCACATATTAAGGCCATAAAAATATTATAACAAAAGGAAAAAGCAACTCAAATATTAACATGCAAATACATACGCCATAAACATCACTGTTATAACCCAAGTGGAACACCAGGATCTATAAAGTCTCCCAGGAAAGAAAGATAAGCACAGAAAAAAAAACAAAGCATCTTAGTCGCCAAAGGTGAGCATTGACATGAGGGGAATCCAGCGATCCATCTCCAATAACCACTCCAATTTGGGTTACAGCCCCTCTCGTGGATTAACACATAATTCAAAGTACACTTAAGTCAAACTGAGATCAGTCGTAGCAGCAGGAACCATATGATTTGACGGTGATAAGTGTACGTATGGTTTTAGTATTTTGACCCAAAGTAATCCGGAGGAAAATATACTCTGGATGCTTTCTCCATTTTGAACAGCATACTGCATATGAAGAAAATGTTCACCATTTGTAGACAAGAATAACACAAACGCTTGGATATTATTCCCGCACATTCAATCTTCCACAAGACCAAAAAGAAAATAATAATATTAAAATCATACCAACAAGTGCAAGAACAACTGACATTCAATGGGCAACTTCAGCTTTTCTGGAGACTCATCTTACCTCCATTCTGAGGGGTAAGTTGTTCCCGGAATATTGTATTCCAGTGGGCTAGAAACATTAAAAAAATATATATATAAAAAAAAGCCTGAATGACAATTGCAAAAAGATATGCCAGACATTCAGGTTGACTTCTGAGTTTGCTCTGGGGTACAGGAAACCTGGTTCAGGGACAGAGGGAGAGACCTTATCTTAATCCTAAACCTAACCCTAACCCTGACCCTGTCTGTGGTGCCAACAGCCTGAACCAAAACATAACCTGGGTGGGGGCCCAGCTCTGAATTTCACAAAGAGACATTTGTTCATGCCAAGTTTCGGCTGCCACTGTGTTTAAAATGATGGTCAGAGAGCTAATGCAGATGGAGAACAGCAATTCGGGATACTGGTCCGTCACAGAGATCAATACCATCCGACACTAAAATACCACTTGATGAGTCTTGAATTCAAGGACACTTTAAAGCTAATTTGGCAAAATTAACAGTACACAAATCTGCAGGTGCCTCACAATCATTAACTACTCTAAATTTTAAGTAAATGAGCAGAAGATGAGGACAGACTGCTACACAAATCAGTGTGCAACACTCAAAAATCAGAACCTCCCTCAAATAAATAGATTATCATCCAACTGCAGCACAAAATTATAAACAACACAGCTGTCAAACGATCACCTGCAAGGTGAAGTATTCCAACAAAGCCTTCTCTTGAGTAGGTGAAGAATCCAGTAAAACAAATAGCGAAAATAACCTGTACACACCACACACAATCTTCAGTAATTCATCTCCAGTATGTTTATAATTCCTTCTGAAGGAAGAGCTCGTTTCAAGGTTACAGGGCGTTGAAAAGAGGATGAGAAGGATGAGCAGGTGAAAGAGGAAAACAAAACAAACAGAAACATAAGAAAAAGGCTCCCGGCATCGATCTTTGGGGTGAAGTATGAAGATTTGCAGTGTTTGCGACATACAGCCACTTAAAAGTGTTGCAATTCACGTCAAGGGCTGGATTCTGAGCCGCCCCAGCCAGAAAATCACGGGTTTATTAATTACGTTTACAGCTGGGTGTTTACTGAGCCGTTAAATGGTAAATACCACAGCTGCGGGATCATCAGAAGCTGCCTCGCTGCCTTTTTAGTGACCTGGGACAAATTCTCTACCACCCATCTAAGCACCATCCCCATTTATGCTGACCTTACCCATAACAACAATCAATGACTGCTTAAAAGAGCACATTTTATAATACGGTCAAAGGACATTAGTATTATTGTTCTAGATTAATAAATATCATTATCTAAACACGTCCCAGGAGAAGAAGGGCTTGCTTGGCTGACAGATTTTCCGAAATACAGATCAGTCCCATTTAGCAAGTGATATATCTCTTGTTCAAGGAAGTAAAACGGTTGTCATGGCCACAATAATGGACATGTCATATTTTTAGGGCAAGATGCGATCATTGTGAAAAGGGGAGATGCGACTGTGCAATACCATTCCCCATTCCTGTCAATTTGTTTGTTGTTACAGCTTCATTCAGATGCCATCTTACAAGAAATTAGAAAATAAAATAAATTGATCAGACTTCTGATTTCATGTTTCATGATTTGAAGGCCATCACACTTCACAGAGGCTGGCAAAAGACAATCTGAACTGAAGCTTAAGTAAACTTGTGCATCGGCTCATGCATTTAAATTAATAATATTTTTTCAGAAATAATTTTCAAAGTGTATATATGACTTTTCCAAGACATTTGCAGTCTGTCTCATCCGTACACTATACACAAAATAAGGTTTCTTCAAGTAGTTACCATCGCCTTTAGCAATCACTTCAGGATATAGCAGGGAGGCTATTCTAGGAAAGCTGTCAAATTTAAGCACCAAATGCTTATGTCCTGGCAACCTCACCCCCAGGAATTACTGGAGGCTCCTCACCAATGAGCCAGAGTCTATATAAAAATAACGCTATAATAACCAGCTAACCAGTAACCGGTGTTAATGGCAAATGCTCCAAATCCCTCTGATCCCAAAGCACATCTAAAAAAGGCTCTTTGTCTTAAACAGCACAGGAAGGTTTTGACGGCGATTACAATAATACACAACAGATGCTTTAATCCAAACTGCGATACATGCAGTACGCTGGAGGCGCCGGACAGGTACCCTAGTTTGCTCCCACCTGCGCATCCAGGATGTCCCTGTGCATCCCCGGGCGCTCCTGCTCCGTGCTGTTGGTCCTGCGGATGGAGAGGCTGTGCGACTTGCGCTTCTGCTTGGCTCGGCGGACGCCCCCGCCGCCTCCCGCGCTCCCACCTTCAACGGGCATAACTCCTCAGCGCCGTCCGTCCTCCGCAAAAACCAGAGAGAAAAGACTCCTACGCCAAATCTACAACGTGACAATTTTTCGTCACCCTTTCGTTAGAGCTTCTGCGTCTTGTCTAATGAACCAGTGAGAAAAATGCCCACCTGCGGACAGGGCCACATCACCTCTTACGACACAACTTTATACAGGTATTCAGAAACACCGCTGCACAATTGTACGGTGATAATTATGATTACACATTTCCTTATATATTGCTAAAGGGAAACAAATAAGTTGTTATAACAATCCTGTTAATACTACCTCTAGATCAAATACGGTTATGATCTTCACTGATTTTCACCATTGCAGATGTAAATATGAGGAAAAAAAACGTTTCCATAGAAATCATATTGACGTGACAACCATTTTGTGACGCTGAATATCAGCGTCTGGGAGCGTGTGCATGTACCTGTCAGTAAATGTCAATTACTCAAGCTGTTCCATGGTTCCTAACGTATCACTGGGAAAATAAACGGATTGTTCTCTTGCCTCATGAGACGCAACATGCAGCAATGTTTTCTATAAATGTTGTTCACGTTTGCTAATCAGCTTGGCTGTGGCTGGAAATGCTCTCATTTAAGGTCATAATAACTGCGTGATCAATTACTACATTCGCTCCCATTCTAATATCTAGCGGAGCTAAGTGGCAGAAACACACGTCAATGTGAATCCAATGTAAACACACACAGATCTAAGGTCATGTCATTTTAAGTAATTATCATATCATTTGTCGACTTGATTAAACATTCTACCAGTTAAAACAGGTGACGTAACACAAATTGCACCGATGCATTGAATTAGTCCACAACCGCTTAAGCAATTAACAAGATGTGCCTTTCAACTTAGTGCACAAATGGCTGGTTAATTTCAACATCACCAGGTTACAACGGTATATGATTACCAACAGTACTGTTAGGTTATACAATCCCACATAATAATTAACTATGAAATCGGATGTGCACAAAAAATGTGTCAGGAGGACGATCTGCAATTCAACAATGTCACCTGCAGTTTCAAAATCCTAGTCATCGTCTTCCCTACCCCGTTAAGTACATAATGTCCCACTAGGACATAGCAAAACAAAGGACGGGTCATCAGCAAATTGCAACCTTACCGTTAAACCCCGATCTAAAATACTGTCTTGGTGGCTGCAGAAAAATAAAAAGCCAAGTGTGTCCTTCGGGTAGGCATCCTGCGATTGAAATGGTATGCCATCTCCCGTTTTACACCGACTCCTCTCGGTTGACGTTACTTTTCCACCGTGTCAGAGCGACTTGCCCTCTATGTCACGTGACTTGCCTCTGTGTCATGTGACTGGCCCTCCCGTCATCCGGGCACTGACGCCATTAAAATAGAAGTTGGCTGCGCAGCATGTGCGGTTTGAGTGTGTCTTTCAGTTTTAATGTTTGCGGTAAAATATGAAATGAAGACACAGTGATTAAATGTAACAAATGGTACCCATGTATTTGTTATACGTATGGATTAAACGTTATTTAATACATATATCTTTTAATTTACATTTAATATATATATCTTATTTGAAGAATTTCGATATTTGTTCAAAGGTGGGTGAAACTGCAGTCTCAAACTTATGATTTTTTTTTTATTCGAATTACCATCACCCTTGATAAAGATTAACAAGAAAACATAATGAAATGCATGTTTATGGAGATGCACATTAAATCGTTAACATATCTGTACTGGCCGATACTTAAGTATGAAAAGTAACATAAAGTTTACATATTTGACATTTTTCTATAAAGCAAAATACAAGGGAGGCACCCATGAAGCCACCAGCATCCTTGGACCCGCAGACGGTATACGAGTTAAACCCATGACCTCACTTCTTATTAAACATCGCCCGCTAAAGTTGGCCTGCATTGTCTGGACATCAACCCCAAGTCAACTGTTAGGAATGCAGCTTTGCTAGCCACTGGACAACAAAGATTATTAAGTAACCTTAATCACCTTTGGGGTAGACAATCCTCGACACTTGCAAATCGTTGTTAAATGTAAAGCACCCAATAAAACACTCAAGCCTGTAGACTTGCTTTAGCATGGACTACACACGCTTGTCCTTATAACCGTGTCCACTGCTTTATAGATCACAATCTATGGAGCACATGTTGGAAAGTGTATTCACTCGCTGTAATCCAACGGAAGTTTTATGCGAGATACCACAATAATGATTATTTACGTCTGTCAAGCTGCACATGATGATGGCGCCTAACAAACAGGTTTTCCAAAGACGTTGAAATGAATTCAATTATATCTAAATGTGTTTTTGCATGTTTCTTATATCTTCACAAACTGTGTTGCATATCTGACTTATGATACTGGTCCCGGTGTCAAAGAACAAAGAATGTTACCGACGATGGTGCCATCCGTAAGTGTCTATGGTCCGATGACGTGTTTTAAATCTTGTTCGGTTTGATTGGTGCTCTCTTTGGGTCTGGCGATCCCACGCTGTGCGAAGGAGGTACTAGGTATGGTATCCGACAAGGGACAAATAAAAAAAACCATACCCGAGGTAAAACAGTTCAGTTTGAGAAATTTAAAGATCCTTCATTAAAAGCATAGTTTACGTCGTGTCTTTAAATACGCACCCCCCGCCCAGGTAATCAAGTAATCAGACGGAAATAAATTAATCCAGAATTGCCTGTATTCTTTTACGACATCACGAAGTGTTTTGCGTGACCATATTGGGATACTGTTGTTTTGCAAGGACCGACAAAGATGCCAGAAACAAGCACAGATAACTTGGACGAGAAGCAGGTCCAGCTTCTCTCGGAGATGTGTATACTGATTGATGAAAACGACCACAAAATTGGAGCTGACACCAAGAAAAACTGCCACCTCAACTCAAACATTGAGAAAGGTAAAGTCTTCTCAAAAATAAAGTTTAGTTTACTCGGTTGATGTGAATTAGCACTTTAGTTTCCTAAAGAGGAAACAAAACTCGTATAATATCCCGTAAAACTGATATGCGTGATGAAATAATACAAAAATTCACAACCACTTTAATAATAATGACCAGTCACAATAAATGCATGCACCGGACGAGAACCAATATACATTCTACACAATATCATTGTGGCTCAACTCAACAAATAGTCCACGGCATTGATACCAATCTTGTTTGCCACTAGGCAAATATTTAAAATCCATAATTCCTCTAGCCTAGCTCATATTCAGATCATCATCCAGCAAGTTCTAGGTTTCCTTTAAAACGTATAAAAGCACAATAGCGTTTTCGGTTTTAAGGGTTTTGTTGAGTATACAGGTTTAGTGTTTGGCTTAAGGGGTTTATTGACCATTTGAAGCTCAACAAATCCATTAAAACAGAAACCACCACTCTGGTTATTTTTATATGTTGTAAAGGGAATCTAGAACTTACAGATGACAACGAAAGGGACTTTTTACTACTCTTTGAGATTCTAGTTAGTTTAGAGAGAAATTTTATGTTTGTTATATGCTACAAGCTAAATAAATGCATATTTGTAGTTGGGCCAAAGACTTGCATATCCACGATTTTTTCCCCCCACATGCCTAGGTGTTACAATTGCAAAGACAATCTGATAATGGCCGACCAAGCATTTTTGTGAATGAAGGAAAAATATTGAGTTTCAAGCCAGTGTAACTCCTGAACTACATGAGCTAGGCCATAAAAAGTGGATTTTTTTTTTTCATATTGTCCCAGGGGCAAACAAAATGACACAAAATTGTTAAATTCTGAGATGGTCCAGTGTGGCCCCTGGGGAGGGTCTTCTGAAGGAAAAAAAAAATCGTATGAATTAAACAAATGTTTGTTTCAATTTAAGGTTTATTGCATCGCGCATTTAGTGTATTCCTGTTTGACAGTGAAGACAAACTGCTACTCCAGCAAAGATCTGACGCCAAAATCACCTTTCCAGGTAAGTGCTTGTACAATGAACACTGGTTCGGGTAAGGATATCACTTGTACTATAGTGCACTAAAACGAGGAGTGTATATCACCATTGTTGGTTTAAACGGCTTTTATTTGTTACCTTATTTTTATTATTTTTTTTTACAGGGTTATTCACCAACTCGTGTTGTAGCCACCCCCTGCACACCACCAGTGAGCTGGAAGAGCAGGATGTGATTGGCGTTCGGCGCGCCGCTCAGAGACGCCTCAACGCGGAGTTGGGCATTCCCACGGACCAGGTAAAAAATCACGCTCTGATTTGGATAGACCTTCATACTCTACAATCTCATTGGTTCAGCGATAACCAATCATTGTTCATTCTGTGGGCAGAACATTTTTTTTTTTTTTTGCCCAAGTAAAACTACCATGAGCTAAAAAGGCACTGGTATTCATGTGCAGAAGTGCCCAATCTTATAACGGTGTGTGACAACACACACTTTTTTTTTTTTTTTAACAAACCAATAATACCATTAAAAGTGCAATTTCAGCCAGGTATGTAAATGGATCTGAAACGGAGCAATTGATTAGAGTAAGTTGTGACCAGATGTTTTTAAAGTATCTTCTACGTATATTTAGTTTTAACTTCTTTTCTTGACACGTTTCCTTTGGCCTTAGGTTCCTCCGGAGTATATGTCCTACCTAACGAGAATACACTACAAGGCACAGTCAAACGGGATCTGGGGAGAGCATGAGATCGACTACATCTTGTTCATACAAAAGGACGTTGATCTGACGCCTGATCCCAATGAGGTTAAAAGTCACTGTTATGTCTCTAAGGAGGAGCTTAAATCCATGCTGGAGAGGGCGAAGAATGAGGAACTGGAATTCACTCCGTGGTTTAAGCTTATAGTGGAGACCTTCCTATTCAAGTGGTGGGATAATCTTCATAATATAAAGCAATTTATGGATCATGACACAATTCATCGCATGTAGTAAGGTCACTAATGTGGCTGCTGTCATAATTGTACTGATGTGATTTTAATCTCATTTCGCTAAGTAATTAAAGTGCCTGTAAGTGAAATCAAGACCAATTGTACTTTTTCAATAGCTCAACACGGTTAATATGTTTTCCTCTACAAGAATAGAAAATGGACACCCCCAGAAATGTCTCCCACAACCTAAGACTGTTTTCTGTAACTTTGTTTACCTTGGTAAAAATTATCTTCACAAACTGTATTGCATATCTCAAGTTCTTTCTTTGTGTTTTTGAATTATTCTGTCTTAATGCATCACAACTCCTGTGAAAGGTGCTATATAAAGATAAGATTCAACTCAGTCCAATCTAAGACAACCAGGGATTAGCGCAGAGACTTATGTCCACAGCGCACAGTTATTAAAACAGAGTTAAACCATTTGGGATTTTAGCCCCGAATGCCCAGATTCATGATGCATCTGACCGTGCGTCTTTCAGACCCATAAAACTGATATTCCAGGTGAATCTAGAACAGTGTCTCTCAACCTGGTCCTTGGGGAACCCCTAATGGTCCACATTTCTGCTCCCCCTCCACTCTCAGAAACGGGGCCATCGGGGGGTCATAGACAGCTGACATCCTTCCATTACACGGCTGGGTGCTCTCTCCACGTTTCAACCCCATTCACACTGTGCCATCGGTCATACCATCAGTTACTTGCAGAACTATTGAGGCAGGATAGGTTCAGATTTTAATACGGGGAGACCAGACACTCATTCCTGATGTCCCACCATTGAAAGGGAGAAAAGTCAAGGCAACCAGTGACAAAAACAGGACTGAATCTGGTGTAGGGCTAACATTAGCTTCAGGGCGGCTAAAGCAGAACTGCAGTAACGTCCTCACACCCTGTGCCATCATTGATAATAGTAAATGTCTATTTACAAAGACACTTTTCTAACAGAGATCATTTCCACAGCACAACATCCACTAAAGAACAGTTGAGTTGAATGTAAAGTAAAGGACAGGAAAATGAGCTGTGGGGCAGCCCTCGTTCAGCTAAGCTCTGCCCTTGGCCGTCGACGGTGGCTATCAGCACCCCATGGGTTAGCGACGGTCTGTGGTCCCAGACTTCCTCTTTCCAGCCAGAAGGTGTTTGGGCTTCAGGTCGAACACGTGACGGTCTGCCTCTCCCTTCTTCCCCATGCGGTTCATGTCTTTCTGGGAGTTCTTCATCATCGTCTTCACCTTCTTCAACATCTAATAAGACACAAAATTGCCTCTAAAATTTGTCTATGGCAAAGAAATTCAACTACAGTAAATACAGCAAGTTAAATTGCCCACTGGTTTGTCAGTTACAATTTCTCATCGTAATGCTTTCACTCATACCAATTATCACCGATAAATTAAAAAAGAACATAAATTTAAAAAATGAGGAAGCCATTCGGCCCATCAAGCTCATATGGGGAGAACTTGACCAATAGCTCAGAGTTAAAATCTTATCGCGCTCTGATTTAAAGGAACCCAGGGTTTTAGTTTGCGCTATACAAGACCTGTATGTCATATTTGATGTACTTTTTTTATACTAATTGTTAGATTTGGTCAAATTATTCACTGTAATCTGTCTGCTGTTCAGGACCTGCTTAGTCCACGCCAAGGATGGCCACAAGCCAATTATAGACATGCTGACTATGGTAAATCAGGAAAGTAAACCACGGATAAGCGAACTGACTCTGCAAGAAGATAGGACGGGTATTTGATGTACTTAATTAATAATGATCACCAAACCCAACACTACATGGGTACTTTGGTGCGTCCACCGCATGCCCTTTACCAACACGGGCACCCGGGCAGATGCCTGTAGCTTACCTTCGCGTCACGGACACCTGACACATCCCTGGGGGGTCGGGAGGCGCTCTGGCTGCGAGTGCGGGACAAGGGGGGAGCAGACGCCTCACGTTTACGCTTCCTGGTGACGCTCCTGGATCGGCGAGCCTGGGTGACGTAATGGCTCTGAACGGCACCAGAGGAAGACGCGGCGGTGTTAGATCTCAGCTCACGTCATCGCGACAAACATCATGCCCGACTGTGAGCAACTTACATCGTCTTTGTCTTCCATCTCCAGACCTAGGTCAGACATTTCTTTTTCTAGAGTTTTCCGTTCAACCTGGAATATCAAAATTTATTAATTGTGTGTGTGTGGGGTTGGGGGTAATCAAATCAATTATAATAGCAAGGTCTCCTTGGGTTGGGGTGGGGGGTGACTGACCTTCTTAGCAGTCCTGGGCATCCTGGGTCCATGTATGTCCTTCTCTATGGACGCCATGAACTTCTGCTTCTTCTTCTCCTTGATCTGCTTAGCCAGCTGCCGGATCTCCTTCATCTCATCGTCCTCGCTCTCCTCATCGGTGTCATACTCCCCTGCCTGTACCTTCAGCTCCTCTTCCTTCTCCAGCTCCATCAGGTGCTGTTTGGGGAATGGGGGGGGAAGAGGGTGACAGGATTAGATGGGAATCGAGATGTCAGCACGTGAAATGCTGCCTTTCGGGGAAGGGAGGATGTTATGCTGTCCATGTATGCATCATGACACTTCTACTGAGTGGCCTGGGTCACGCTCTAAAGAAAACCATGCCTGAGTCATTGTACAACAGTCACCCAAGGTCACATACCCGGGAAAACGGCATTCCAGTTCCACAGGATGCCCCACTCACCGCCATTATTTCCGGATCGATGTAATCGGCTATGTTGTGTCCCTCCCACACCTCCGGGATCTTATCATCCTTCTCATCCTTATTCATCAGATCCCAGTATTCTGAAACAGAGCGGACTCAGCCATGATTACGGTTATAAAAACAAGGGGTGAAAAGCTTTTTAGGGACTTAATAGAAGCGATACTCACTGTGAAGGTCCAAGATATAGTCATCACCAAGTTCAACCTCCAGGTCCCTTTCCTGAGACAAAGCAACCGTCTGCATGTCACATGACGTTCTACAAGCTTAATGATTTGCTCACCCAAGACTTAAACTACATACTACAGCTTTGCGAGGCTGATAGGGCAGCTCACATTTCTGGAGAAGCTCTCCTTTTTAAATTCTTTTGTTGTCATGCATCTTACCAGCTTGCGTTTCGGAGCGTCCACTTCCATGGCCTTCCGGCGGGTCAGGGCTCCCTCGGGAATGAACGGCGGCCTTTCCTGGAAGGTCACGTGAGCCGTTTTAGCTCGTTGCAGAAAAGCTGTTTCGCGCACAACCCGGACATGGCGCACCAAGTATTTGTCGCATTAACCGTCCACAGCTGAGGCTGTCGGAAGGACGCACCTTCTGGTCCCTCTTGGTCGGCACGGCCAAATGAAGCCTGTTGAGGACATCGTGCACCTTCTTCCCCTTCATCTTCGTATCGACGCGATGGGCCAGCAGTTTGTCGCACGCCTGAAGATGGAGAAGGGGTGGTTTGGAAGGAGGTCTGTCTAATTAGCGCCAACTAACAAGAACTGGCCCAAAACAGGTCCTGACCTCGGTTTTGACTTGCATGACGCCTTCCTCTGTGAGCGTGCTAGTCTCAATGACGGGAATGCCCTCCGCAACAAGGTCAGAAAAGATTTTCTGCAACAAAAAAAAAAAGAGGACAACACCACAATCAGTGACATTAGGTAGCAAGACAACTAGCACTGTTGTTGGAAGAAAGTTTGTTCTACTTTAACAAAGACAAGGATCAAAATACAGACCCGATTCTCCTCTGAGAGCTCATCGATCTTCTTCACGTCACACTTATTGGCCACGATAATCAAAGGCTGCAAGCCACACGAAGGAAATGTGATTAAAAAAAGACCTCCAAGAAGCCCTCAGAATGAAGGCAATAACAACACGTGGCACGCCACCTTGTTGGCGAACAGCGGGCGAATGTTCTCAAACAGCTTGAGCTGCTGCTCCAGGTTGTGGCCGCACTGCTCCGACACGTCCATCACGTAGAGCACGGCCGAGCGCAGATGGGCCAGTGCCGTGATGGCCTGCATCTCGATGGTGTTCCTCTCCTCCAAGGGGTGATCCAGAATCCCGGGAGTGTCCACCACCTGCAAACACAGAACCAACACAGAGCCTCATAACATGTTCCCAGAACCGAATTTTTTTTTTGTGCAATTTATAAAAAAAAAAAAATGTTTAGATCTACACAGTAACAGGGAATTCATTGCTTGTCAATCTGAAGGGTGAATCTCAGTATGCATACTTGACCGTACTTGTGTTCTCGTCTACCCATCTTACATCATCTTCCATTACCAAAGACCAGTTCCAATACTAAGAACACAAGTAGAGAGGGTGGTAAAAATCCCCGTACGTTGGTCTTGCGCCACCCCAAATATCAAGGATACACTGGTTGCATCCTCAGCATTTTAGCAAGACCAGTCTTGCCAAGACCCCAAGTATGGTCTTCGGTAATGAGATTCAAATTCAGAACATCTCAGCCATTCAGTAATTTTACTTTTGAAGAAGTCTAGTTTCATATACTGAAATTTCTACGCTACTCTGCAGCACAAACCTGCCAGCGTAGGTACTTGTAGTCCATGTGGCCAACGAACAGGGACTTGGTGGTGAAAGCATACGGCTGCACTTCCACGTCAGCTCTGGTGACCTGCTCAAGAAGAACCAACCATCAGCACAGAAACACCAACCGACCGGATGAAACACCAATGAAACAGGATCTGTACAGCAATACTGGGGGCATCTACAGTCCAACGTGGGCACGGCCCACTCAGCATTTTCCTCACAGTCCCTCAGGCTTGACATAGCCCCCCCCCCCAACAAACACACAGGATGCTTCCTGTGCATCGCTCAACCAGAGAGAAACACAGGAGGAATCATGCCCACCTTATTGATGAAGCTCGACTTGCCCACGTTGGGGTACCCGCACAGAAGGAGGGTCCTGGTGTTGGGGTCGATGGTGGGCAGGCGGGAGAGATGCTGCCGTACTGGGGGGGGGGGGCAAAGCTGTTACAACCAAGACACCAGTGCCTTGATGGGACTCATCTTGTTTTTAAAGCTTCACTGAGGGAACCATGTAGGAATTCCAAAGCACTTGTACTTCTGTACATGTGCAAATAGCAAAGTTTCACGTCAATTCAAGCGCATCACTTGTTTGATTCCAAACACAGCATCACATGAAGTCAATAAACGACAGACAGGAAAAATGATTGGCAGTACGGCTTAACAGAAAGAATATAATGAATATAAGAATATAGCGACGGAAAATCATTCAAATAACTGGCAGCAATGTATGACAAATGTCTAAATGTAAATAGTACGAAAATGGGATCGTTAGACTGGCACCCTGAGCTCCTCCTCCAACCCAGACCATTGACCACCTGATGTGCTGTGTAAATTAGGACAACCCTACGGCACGGGCTCGCACTCAAAACCCCACCTTGCTCCAGGTACTCCAAGCTCTGCTTCTGCCTCTTCATGATGGTGCACATGCGACCCAAGGCGGCCCGCTTCAGCTGCTTGCAGCGGTACAGGGAGTCTCCGTACTTCATGAGGCGAACATAGTCCTTAGCAACACTACGGACAAGAAGCTTGGTCACGCCGAAGACAAGCTTGAGTTCAAGAAAAATGAACCACAAAATAACCAAGCTAAAGACATAGGGAGAAATTACAGGACCGGGCAAATAAACAAACACACTCCTTACTTGTCAATGAGGTTCTTAGCTATATTTATCTGTCCGAGGGCCAACTTGTAGTGGTCCTTGTCATACAAAACATTCATCAAGTCTGCATAAAAAGGGTGGACGTCCTGTGGGCAGAAACATGGAAAATCATGACAAAAGCTATAAAAAGTACTATTACAGACACCAATTTCATTTTGTAATATTTAATTTGAACTTTTCAAAATCTAACTGCTTACATATACAATCTTCCAACTGCTCATTCATACACAATTACATTTTACTTACATCAAGCTTTGGGAAGTCCATCAAGATCTGAGAGAGTCGATCGTGGTAATTCTGCTGAGTGAATTTTACTTTTCTCATGTAAAAATGCCTGATGCGGTGGATCTGATAGTGCTTGTGGACGACTGTTGGAGTTTTCCTCTGGGTTTTTGATAATGTGAGGTCTATGAAGTCCTGGATGGGGGGAAACGTTCTTATTTATCCTAAATACGACAAAACGCTATATAATACAAAATCATAATTCTTCCTATGTACTCAAGCGTCTACTGTCATGTCATACAATTACACTCAGCAATCTGTCATGAAAAAAGTACAACGGCATAATGTCAGCTGTTAAGCTAGACACAATCTGGCCGAACATAAACACGTGTTGAGGCAGCGGAGAGAGAGAGACGTCCACAAAGATTTTCTCCATTAGATAAAAACGATTTTTCACGAATCGAGTTACCCTTTACATGACAAACATAAAAAACGCAATAATATGACTGCTTAGATACCTTTGCGGTGGGAACCACCATAATTTTCTTGAAATTGTAGAGTGCCATCTTTGCTAAGCACACCGATCGGCTCCACGGCGGCACGGGAAAGGATCGGGGGAAACGGTGACGTCAGTATGAGCCGATGCGGCCAAGAAGGCATCCTGAAAAATCAGAACTGTCGGTGATTTTTATATACTGCCCCCCTCAGGTCAATGGCGGGATGGTACATTCATACGCTAGGGGCAAAGGCAAAAGATAAACCAATACCAAACGCATAAAAAGTGTAAGAGACTTGTGTTTTTCAAAAGTGTGCACATTTCTTCGTGAATGTCAAGATTCTGTATTTTAAAACTCCTCATTTTTGTACACACGGTTTGCGGAAACAATTTGCTATGTCTGATGATAATAACTTGGTGTGAGTGGCTTCTTATAACCCCGTTTCGTAGGAGGAAGCAGACAGCCTGGCTGTATTTAAATTCTTATCCTGCCCTAAAATATCCTGCCATGCATTAACTTTCTGTCTACCTCCCACAGCTTCTAGGGACATGCCTAAATTTCTTCATAAGGTAATTATATTTTGAGCGCTTTCTAATTCTGTAAGTGAAAGTGTCGCTCTGCCAGATAGTTTATGTGAACTGATTGACTATTTACTATTTTGATATAATTCATTGAAAAGATATTGACATTGTACATAAGCATCCAGAGTCTAAATTTCGTTATTGTATGCCTCAGCATTGTATTTTGGAATGTGAATGGATTCAACTTATTTCTTATGATTGTTAATGATATGCTCATTTTTTAAATAACCGCAACAGGAATAAGCAGCGTATACATGCAAGCATCATACAGTCATAAGACCAAAGCAAAGGTATATAAATCCCTACGTTTTCTATTTGTCATAGTTTTGTCTGTTGTTTTTAAAACTCTACTTATCCAATATGCCTCTAGACAGGGGGTTATTGAAAAGATCAGGGGATAAGTCAAGTTTACCTGGGACTTAACTATGAAAACTGACTTCGGGGCTAAATTACTCGGGGCTAAACCCTGGACTTATCCGGCCTAACGACGCCCATGTACTTCTACATAATTCACAAACTTTGTTTCCTAAAGCTGTGCAATAATTTGTACTTTTTACTGTATCCTTTTGCCTTGAGTATGAGGTACTTCCCATTTGTTGAGAGTCGTCAGGGCGCGGGAACTGAAGGGACGGGACAGGACGGGACGCCTCCCCCCCCAAATAAGCAGGCCTTTGCATATAAATCATTAATTTGTGCTCCCCCCCCCCCACTATCAAACGGTCTCCAACGCCGTTGGTTGAACGAGTCATATAAAATATTCAACCTTACTTATACAACAATACCTGTAGATGTGTATTGTATACGTTTGGTAAATCCCAACTAATGTTTTGAAGTAGGCTGAAAAATGGTGGCTTTAACATAAATGTTTATAATTTTTAATTGCATGGATCATTCTACTGGAAACTGTTTAATTGCACTTCAACATATGCCTTGAAAAGTGACAGGTTTCTGGCAAAATTACAACGTAATAGAACAGATAATTCCAGCACAATTCCAACAAGTACCACACTAACACTATCCTATGGTTAAAAATGAAGCAGTGTTGCTGAACATGATGTGTTACTCACAAAAGCCCCTTATTAGATTTAGCTGTAATTAAGAAAATTGCCACAACGGACGTACTATCGATGTTTCTAGTTTAGTGTAACCTTGTCACTAATGATAGTAAAAATGGAACAAAAATTTAAATCGCATATTTTATTCTAACTCCCAATGACTATGGAACCGACCCACCGATTGAAAGTACCGATGAATCTATTGGCTATATAACAATAAATAAAGTTTCGGAACCTAGAACGAGGTTTGGCGGCTACAGCCAATCATCAGTCGTGCTGCGGTCACGAGTGAGGGCGCAGTCCTGCAGTCTGAGCCAACCGGGAGGTCCGCTCTACGGGCAGGGAGGCGGGAGCTGCGCGAGACTCTGCTGTGACTGAACAAAGTGTGCGATGGTGGCCGCGCTCCGGGTGGGAGAGCAGTGCTACGATTCGCCTCCTTTTCGTTGCTCTTGCTAGTCGTTTCGCCAAGGCTGGTGGTACGTACGCCCGACGAGGAGACGGGTGACCGGTCGTTGTGTTTGTTTTCGTTCTCTGACTCAAAGAAGAAGAGCAACAATAACAGCGACGGCGGCAGCGACGACGACAACGACGACACAGTCGTATTTTGGTTTTAACCGCGCTGGGGGAACAAACCCAAACTTCGTGTCCGTTGGCCGGTCGCCGTCTTTAAAATCTGTTTTGCTTTTAGGTAAGAGCAGAAGTTAGTTTTCCGTTTCGAGGTGTTTAACACGAATAAACTAGGGTTTTTTTAGCTGGTGTATTCTCTGCCCGGGAAGCGTAAAGGCCCGGTCACTGCAGCGCTGTGCAGGTGAGTAAAGCGCCGTGTAGCATGTTAGCTAAGCTAAGCTAAGGGGGCTATTTTCTGAGTATATGGTTAAATTCTGGTGCCATGAATCTAGCCTTAGATATTCGGACTTATTTACTTAATCCGTAGTTAAATTCTCGAATTGTGAGGGTTGGCTAAGATAACGAAACGTTTTCACTCCGTTTGTAGTTAAATACTTGCGTTGTGAGGCTAGGCTAAGACCTCGAGATGTATTTGCTCAGTGTGTAGTTAAATACTGGTGTTATGAGTCTGGCCGAATATATATCGAGATGTATTTGCTCAGTAAGTAGTTAAATAACAGGACTGTGAGGCTAGGCTGCTATTGATGAATTTATACAATATTTGGTTAAATATTGGCGTTAATGCTAAGATACTAAGGCGGATTTACTCCCTCCGTAATTAAATATTGGTGTTTTGTTGCTAAGATCAATATAGATTTACTTAGCCTATAATTTAATACTGGTGATACGAGACTAAGATGTACTTATAGTCGCGAGTGACAACCATATGGCTTGGGGACTGAGAAACACAGAGGTTGCCATCTTCCGAAGGGTGCTGTAGGCGTCTACATTCCAGATAGCCAGGACCGGAGGAGCATCGCAGGTGCAGTGTGAGTTGATGTGTGCTGCATCCTAGATTAATACCTCGTCACTTCGTGTCAGAGTTTCGATGCGCAGGATCATGCTTTCATTGATTACGCTTTATAATTAATTATCTTAGGAAGTTTCCGCTACCCACAGAGCTGCACTGCGTCTCTCGCTTCTTAAAACTTTTATTTATCTTGCTCTAAAATAGTTTTTGAATGGTTCGTAATGATCAGCAGCACTTTTTAATTGATATTGCATGTCAGTAACATTTGTAATTCATAACGCTTCCCGGCATCTTCTCAGAAGTGTCACGTCACTCTTTAGACAGCTTCGATTTTTACATTTCCTTTAGCATAACACAGATTACTCAGATGCCTGGGTAATCAGGTTAAGGCCAGTTGACTTAGCACATACTTTTAATCCATATGCTTATCCGGTTCGCAAGAGGCATGGCCAGACTGTTTACGGTTTATTAACAGCTGACTGCAGCTCTGTTCCATGATGTTCCTTAACATAATGTTTGTGTTCTGAGTAACTGGAGATTTTCTTTAGGGTACCTGACCTGTTGCCTTTTGACATTTGAATGTGCTTAATCTTCATCCTTTCCTCTATACCGAAGCAGACTATACTAGCAGTTCAGGCAGTATCATTGTGCAGGATGCTAATAGACTGGTGTATTTGTGTGATTCTGTGATCACATACGTAGTTAAATCAGGGAAAGTTGGTCATTTAGCTGTAAGTGTGAATTACTATATATTTTTCACAGTTTATTCCGGAAGGAAACTGTGGTTGTGGCAGTGTTTTTGGTCCCTTTGATGCACCACGTTGTATTTGGCAACACTTTATACTTAAAGGCATGGTGAACTGTTGGACGTATTGCAGTTTTTGTCTGCAACTTTATATCCTACTTGTTGACTTTTTATTAACTTTTTAAAGTTGTATTTTTATTTAATTTTTCCTGTGTAGATTACTTTGACACTGTCTAATGTTAGTATAAGGCTGGAACATCTCCTGGTGTTTAAGAAACTTGTATTTGTGTCTCTATGTGTAATATATTTTTAACCAACTGACTGCTAGGGTCCAGACCGTGCATAGGACAAGTGGGTATGGAGGTTGGATAGACGACTGCTTGGCATGTATAATAGGATTTGAGGTGCCTACATGGGTTCATCTTTCTTGCCCCCTTTAGCCATAAATCCATGAAGGTAAAGATAACCTGCTCTTTGTGATCTATACCTTGTTTCATGTGGGGATCTCTATTGCATGTTCCCAATAAATAATATTGCCAAGTGTTAACCTTGTGCTGTATTGATCCGAGTTTCCCTGGCCTTCAGTCATGTACCCTGAATTGTGCTTTCTTGGTACCTCTCGTCATTTTCTGTAGCATTTCAAGATTTGTTTGTAGCATGTTAAATATCAACCAAGAGCCAATGAATTTTTATTTCACGAATGCTTGGCAATGCTTTTTTAAACATTTTATTCATATTGTGTGCATGTTGTAATGACCTTGGTTAGAGAAACTCAAACTAGGCACTTTCCAGGAAAATATCGCTGTCACTGCCTTTCACATAATGTAGCAGCCGTGCCCAGAGGCAGGAGAAAAAAAGGTTTGTGACCAAGAATTGGAGTACTCATTTTCTGGATTGAACCAATATAGTTATCGATAAGAACACGTTGGAGATTGGTGGTCCATTATATTCCCCCTACCATGGGTTGTCCGAGCCTTCTTTCTCCCATTGCTAGTTGATGAATTTAGACAGTTTGTTTTGGAAAGTATGAAGCAACATGCTCTTAACACGCTTGCACCCAGACTCCTGAACAAAGGCCACCTTTTTCATTTTTTCACCAACTGAGGATGCATTGCAGTTCTTAAAACTGACTCGTGACTGACAGTGCCCACTAAAGTCATCCCCTGGGTTTCAAAGCCCCATTTCTTCAGCACTTACTTTGCATAAGTGTTTGCTGAACAAATTTTGCAAGGAATTGGAAATACTGGGACAATTTTGAAACGGCATGGGCTGCACAATTAATCATAAAAAAACACAATCTTGATTCATACCTCTCTCATTTCTATATTACGGTGGTTCTTCTGCGTTGTATTACATAAGCAGGATCAAATTAAAACTACTTTTCCCCATAGAAGCATCCCGTAATTCTGCATTCTCTTTACAGGGTGCTTTTCCACTGCACCAGATACCTTACTTTTGGTTCATCAAGAAGGTACCAAAAGTACGGTACTTCAAGGTGGCTTTCCACTGGCGTAAAAACCGGTGCTGGCACTGAATAACATCACAATGCGAGGCGGGACATTTTGTATTGAATTCGAAAAATTACTTTCTTATATGGCTGGTCGATGTGCGATATTAATGCCAACATCGCGTCTTGTACACATGCAATTCTTCCTTTGCCAGTGAGCTAGATTAAGATAAGGCATTTTCTTACTTTCAGTTCTGTAAACGAACATTTACAGCAGATGGAGTTTAGGTTGCTCTGTTATTGGAAAGACAATTAAGTTTCACAATTTTAATTATTATTCCTTTTCAAGATTATCCAGTATATGTTTAAAAATCAGTTTAAAGTTTACCTCTTTAAGCTGCTTTTGCATGAGCACTGCATGTGCATGAGACGATCATAATCATTTTCATTCTTGCTGTTTAAATCACTCCTAGATGGGTTCATGAGAAATTTGTTGAATTCCCTTTTTGTTTTTAATACCCCAATATTTATTACAACGAAATGGCATTGCAATATTTAGAAATTTTCCAATACCATGCTTATACTAATATACTAAAATATAAAATATTTCTTTTTATGCTTTCCTCATCTCTGGTTCTTCCGACCATATCACAGTTAAAGCTTGGATCTCTTCATTTTCCACACATCCGTTATTATTTTTATTGTTATTTTCACCTCATTTACCATTGTTTTCTGAGTTTGCAACTGTTCTGAGAACAGTGGCTGTATTGTGTTTTAGGCAGGCTATTTGCATAAACGTTTGACGAAAGCGTTTCAAGTCCCACCCCAAGTACCAAAGTACCAAAAAGTACCCCACTGGCACTTTTGGTTTGGAACATTTACATGGCTGTTTTGGTTACTCTAACTGAATGACCAGTTGAGCGTTTCTTTTCTGTTGTCAGAAGTTGATATGCCAGTCCTGGATCAGTCATATGTTTGACACAGTCATGTTTTGTGGTTTTCCTTTGCTGTTTAATGCGTGCAGAAAAAGTTTACATAAAAAAAAAAAATGTTAGAGAATTGCGATCTCAATTCTAAACGGAAGAATTGCGATTCACATTTTTTCAGAATTGTGCAGCCCCAGCGCGAACCCCAGATACAGAATATAGTGACTTAAATTTTTAAGCCTTATTCTTTGGTTGGTTTCTGGCCAATCACGTTATCTTCTAAGGAGGTGAAGAAGGGTGTAGGCCACCCTAGGCAATTTGTATGTCATCTGTTTAGCTTGCAGGACTTTAACCGTTATGTTTTGTTCTACATCTGTCACAATTTCTTGATTTAAACCCGATTACTTGATTACAAAAAAGCATCAATATAAATTTTCCTTCTTTCTTACTTGCCAATAGGGCAGAAGGTACATTACCCTATACAAGCGGATGAAGGTGAAAATAAAGAATGAAAACCAATTTTGTGGAAGCACTTCACATTAAAAGTGAACAAAAATGCATTTGTCCGTTAGTATTAGAAAGCATAATTTAAATATCACCACAGAATAACTGCAATGCAAATACGTCTTAAAGAAGACTTTTGGGTTTGACAGACTCGACCAATAAAGTATAAATAAAGTTACCTGTACATATGTGCCATTTAGCTTCATGGAGTAGCCAGTCTGTCGCTATCATGTGCGCTTAAATTATTTTGCTTAATTTACTTTCTAAAATTCCTCTATGTCAAAATATTAATTGCTGCTAAAGTTAGATCTGCCATTTAGTGTCATCTTGCATAATAGACTATATATTCAACAAATTATTTTTTGAAACGTGTGTTTTGAGTGGCGCTGAACAATACTCTGTGTTCACATCATTTAAGAGTTGAAAATTAAATATATAGCCAAATAGAACTTATTTGACAGACTTGGTAGGGTGTAGAAGTTGGTGGTTATTGCTGTTCGTTGTGCCAACAGATACGAAGCAGTGCTGACAATCACTTGGTCTCTAAGAAATATAAAATATTTCCGTTCAGTGGAAGGCGAACTGTCTTTTCATGCCCAGTTCTTGTAGACTTCTGTCCTCATCATTTGTAATTTCTTTTCAACGCACCACATAGTCTGAGTGCAGGAAATGGTCAAACAGCAGGAAACGAATGGTATTCAGAGCTTGCGTGCAGCACTCATGCAATGCAAAAGCAGTAAACTTTTCAGATTTTTTAAACATATACAAAATTTTGAAAAGTAACCCGTGTTTCTTATGACTGACCAAGAATGTTTTAGCGCAACGTATTAATGGTGTGAACCCAGCAGACTCTTGTGGTCCTTGCACTGACAATTGCACGTGTATCAAATGCCATAGCGATATTAACATTGCATATGATGCAAGTCTGTTAGACCTGTTCACGCCGTCATTGCATGCAGCCGTTTTGTGTGTGTGGAGTTTGAACGTTCACTCCGTGTGGGCGTGGCTTTTTGATGGGGTCCTTGGTTATCTTTCACTCTTCAGAAACATGCATTCTAAATGTTTTAAATTGACCGTATGAGTGATCCTGCCTTGTGCAGAAAGCAGTGCATGTTTTATATTATATTGCATTAGATTACTCGAATCATCAGATTAATTGGTAGATTACTCGATTACTGATATGATCAATAGTGACAGTTCTAGTTTGTTCATTTGCCCAGGTAAACGTCACATTCCCTGAGTATAAAGCTGTATTTAAACTGAATTAAATTAAAATGAGTATTAGATTAAAAAAAGAAAAAAATTTATTCCTTCCAGATGAGAATTTACTTTGGGTCAGAAGCTTGATAAATATTGTCCTTTTTTATTGTTTTTTTGGTATATGCACACCTGCAAAAAACTGAGAACTAAGGTCTAAGTGCCCCTGTTTCTGTCACGCTTCTACAACCGCTTAATTGTGGTGAGTGCATTAAAACTCTTGGAAGCACTATACAAGAACCAAAGGAAGGAAGGTCTGCCCACTTCACCTGCCCAGTTTTGTTTTAAATTAAATTAATGGGGTAGAATACAGTAAAAGTTGCTGCTCGGTTTATTGCAGTTCTATGTAAAGAAGATCATAAACTGCAGCGTCATGTCCTACAAGGTCCATGACATAATCTGCCTTTTGCAGGTGTAAGTTAGTTGGCTCCATTTCCCAGAAATGGGCGTCTGTTCACATACAGATTTACTTCTGCGCACAAAATACAGGTCATATTGTTTATCAAAATGGCTGCGATTAAAAGTTTAAAGTTCAAATCTGCATGCTGGGCAGCCTTTATGGGGTTTGATTGCTTGACACTGATTTACACTCTTGGCTCCAACATTGAATTTCTCCTATAAAAGGTACAACAGCAACTACTTATTGAATGTCGGCTGCAGAGAACTTCACAGAAAACTTCCATAAACCATTTGTCTTTTATAAATATCTTGCCAAAAAGTAGCAGAAATTGTTTAAATAAATATGTCTGGGAATGAAGTCGCAGATTCAGTGTCATAATCTGTATAGCCATGCTGTTCTTTTTTCTGCTTTGTGTCTAAACACAAAGGCTCATGTCAGAGACAGGGTTTCAATTGTGTGGGGATTATCACTTCACAAACGGGCCATGTGAATGGGGGGGGGGGCTCTTTTCACTAGTGTGGTGTTGGGGAAAATATATCTGTGTGGCAAATTGTTGTCGGCTGTTTTCTTCATGTACACACTATAATACTACTATGAAATTAATTTGTTCACACCCTCCCATATGAATTTGAATGAATATGAACATATGAACGGTGGTGCCAAGTGGCATTAATTTCAGCTGGCTTATTTCGTTATGTAATATAATACTACGACATCCTATATGGATTGTGGACCCAGCGAGAATGCTTACTTGCTTTGTAACTTGGGAGGCTGCTGTGTTTTTCTAGTATATTGACCCTCCAATTCAGAATAGGTCCTCGGTAGGTGAATGTATCACAAATCGATTAAAATAAATATTTCCAATATGTAACAAAAGACACAGTAGCCACTTACTACTACAAAAAAGTTCAGAATTTGGCTCTTCGTGTCATGCCCGTGCTTTTCCAAGAAATTAAGTATTTTATATAAAGAAATAAGCATGACACCGATTACTATATTGCCTAAACTGGTTAGTCATGAGTAGAATTTCTGTAGATGGACGAGTTCCTTTGTTTCTTACGTTGTTTTCCTGTCTGTCATTTTGACAGCTTGCTTCTCTCCAAGGAGCCAGGAAGCAGACGGCCCATGACTTCTGACCAGGACGCCAAAGTTGTAGCTGAACCACAGGTGCAGCGAGTCCAGGAAGCTAAAGAAAACGCTCATTTGGTGAGTTGTCTCTTCTCTGTCCTCTCTGGGTGCTAGGTGCTTCGTGTGTTCAGTCAGAAGACAGGGCATCGAAGCGTTCTGAATGGGGCCCCTTGGGGGCATGAACCTCTGGGCTTTTGGTAATAGGTTGAGATTTTGCAAGTAGTTTTGGCTGCTCTGAGCTTGCGTTGAACAGCAGTCAGTCAAGAGCTTCTTCCCTCCTCCAGAAGGTGATTTACTGCAGTGGGAAGCAGTCTTGCTCCAGGTCTTCTCTGGAACAATTATAGGTACCTAAAATGTATGAAAATTGTGTAAATAGGCACAGAGTATATTTACCTGTTTCTCTTAAATGATGGATACGTTTGTAGCTTTGCAGTCTCTAGTAGTTATTTGTACTGTATTTCGAGAAGACTTAGATTTCTAAAGCCATTTCCTTGGTCATCAGGGTTAATTTTCAGATATCCAATGATAAGTGCATTGGAGCAAATTCTTTGCACAAAATATGATTGATGCATTCTGTGATTCTTTTTATGTGCTTTTCAGTTATTTCTGCAGAAATGTTTTACATTCAGTTTGTGTAATTCAGGCCTCAAATATTTTAAATACCTTAATACGCTATTGAACATTTTTTTTAAGGTTTCGAGTTGATTATGCCTCTGGGTAAATGAGCATTTAGAGTGGGCAGCTTTAAGTAGGGATGGACGGTAACCTTGTCACAGTCAGGTGCTTGTGCCAGTCTGGGCATAGTCTTGTGACGTGTGAGTGCATGGCTCTGGCATCAAGAATCAGAAGTCTTCTGGAAAGTCTTTGCTGTGAAGAACTAACATGGGCGGGGGGAGGAAGCAGACAAAAAGCTTAGATACAAAAAGTTTGATCAGCGTTTCCTTCCCGTAAGACGTTTATTATTATAAATAGTGTTCAGGTATATTTATGATCGCTGCACTGAGCCCTGGACAGTCCACATGAGTCCTGCCATACTGCATTCTATAGCTGTTTTCTGCATGAAGGTCTTGCATGTGGATGGGTGTCTGTCTGGCAGTGAGGCACTGTGACTTGAGTTTCAGTGCAGATTGTGAGGGGCGCCTGCTTTCATGATGCTTCTCTAACTGTCCATTTCTCGGAGAGCTGACCAGTCACACAAGCATTATGAATGGAATCAAAGTTGTCCTGGAAAAGCAGGCCAGAATCTGGGCTGTAATGTAAGGGTACCTGACTCTGCCAAAGATGGACAGAACAAATGTAGGTAATGGTGTAACTTTATTAGGGCTTAACACGAGGACGTAATTGTCTTTAATCAGGGATATTTAATATGATTGTTCGTCAAAATCAGAATCAGGCCTGGTACAACTAAACAAAGATCATAAATTAAGCAAAATAAGTAAGCAGAAATAAAGAATGAAGGAATAAAATACATAGTGGACAGTGCAAGCTGTACAATTAAATATACATTTAATTAGTGGCTAAAATGATGAAAATAGATGTGGAATAAGTGTCATGTCATGCTTTCAGATAGGATAAAGTAAATATGTCATTGTAACGAAACTACGGCAACATCAGATCTTGCCACTAGTTACTTGCATAAAATTTGAGTAGTACAATGATGTGTTCCAGTCTGCTTTAAGGTAGTATACTGCATAGAGTCACTGTGGTTTAAAGGATTTCTGTGTCGTGTCAGAGGCCATTAGGAAAAACTGGTGTAATAATGGAAACGCCTAGTCCTGACTTATTACACAATACTTTTGACAGGCAATGTCAAAGAAATGAAAAACTACAATGGAGATTTGGAAACAGCATAGATCGCAACCAACGAACTCTATACACATTGTAGTAGTTCATTGGAAGCTGATGGAGAATGGATGGAAACGATTTATGCAGGGTTGTGATGTATAACACACAATAGGCACAACTGACAGGCTCATCTTAAATTATCTTCAGTGGTACCACATGCTGTTGCTTAGGACCTTCCCATTTACACAAAACACAACTAACTGTCCTAGACAGGAAGTCCTCAGAACGTGACCGCTCGTAACAAATCTGGAGGTACGGGTTATACAATCCTACTGTTCTGTTTCCTGTTGGGGAGGGATCTTCAGCTGGAAATCCTTTGGGAGGGTGTTGGCCTTCACAGGAGAATGTTATGAGCTAGAATATACCAGATTCACAAGGACTGACCAGATCAGCCTAGAGGAATGTTCTGGCTATTTTTAGATATGCTTTGTCTATATTTTGGTAGGTTACTAATAGGGCTGCTGCGATTAGTTGATGTAGTTGATGACGTCGATGTTGAAAGTGCGTCCATCAATATTTTAAATGCTTCCACGCTTCAATTTATTATAACAAATGTTTTCCTTTATCACTACGTAATTATGGGAGTACTTCAGAAAGGAGGTTTTATACAGTAAAAAGTGCAATGGCATGTCACAGCGGTACTAGCGCTATGCAGGACCATCGGAGGAGGTTCTATTCATGTTTATTAGATAAAAAGTTCTCCGTACTAATGGTTAATATCTTTTGTCCTTTTCGCTGCTAAGTACACTCATTAATAAAGCCATAAAGTTGCCTGCTTGTTATATTAGAATCTCCAGTGAATAGGTGTTTATGAAAACGTATAGGCTAAAATCTAGTCGTATTCTATGTTGATTGACGGTGCCAGTGTGTGCATTCATGTGCATTGGACTTGTTGGGATCAGTGTTATCGTAAATGAAAATGGAAATGAAAACGGACGCAAAAGAAAATAATTCGTGAACTGAGATAAAAATGAAAACCATATTTACAAAAAAAATGTCGGACGTTAATCTACAAAAGTATCGCCACGCCACCATCTTTTTACTTTTAAAATAGGATTTACTGTAGTTAAAGCTGTCCATTCTTTTGTCGTGACTTCAATGCTTATTGGTTGTTTTGCATGTGGCGTACCGCACTAACCGAATTTATTAAACACAAGGATCTGCCAAATTTATACAGATTACCAATTTATGGGCATCACAATACGCATCTCATTAATATTTTAAGGCACACTTCTAATCTGCTTATCGAATTGTGGGTAAAAAATAATATTCATATAGTGGCGAAAAACTGGCGGATGCCCTGCAGTGGCATACAGTTTGTTGTCAAAATAAATTTAAATGAAATGATCAAATTGGTTTTCTGGAGAAAAAATAATTAAGATTAATCGACCAGACGATAAAATTGTCTAGCTTAATCTATAGAAAAATAGTCGTTAGTGACAGCCCAAGTTATGTTATAACCATTTTACTAATATTCCTTTACTATACAGTTCTACTAGTTCCATTAACTTGCATACACATTTCTATATTTTTCCGAAATTCAGTGCGATACCAGTCCTATTTTCTCCATTTTCCATCTTGCCCTTTGGTTCATGGCAAGTTTTGAAATACAAAACGGGCACTTAATCACAGGTAGCTGTCAGTAAAATGGCTAGCAGATCATTGACTTTTAAAGAGTACACAGTAGGCTGACTCCACTCAGTCATGCAGCGGGTAACGTTAGGCTAAGTGTAAGTAATGTAACCCCCGAAGAAGGGCTGGTTTCTGGGAGAGTGGCCTACTTTGCTCCTACACTTGTTTGATGGGGAAACACGCAAGTTCCTCTGTATGCTTTGTACATGATACAGGACCATTTGTGGGCAGACGACATGAAATGCCAACATTCATCAGACATCAGTGGCGGCTAGATAGGGTAGGATGAGCCTGGCAAAGCTTCCTGATTTAACATGTCCTTAACAGCTGCTGAAAATTTCTTTTATTAGGTCGACTAATTAGCGCGGAAAAAACATTTTGTTTTTAAATAAATCCCATAGAAGAACTAAAATGTGTTAACAGCACCTAATAAAAATGAAAACCATATTTACAAAAAAAACAGCAATCCAAAACTTTATGACTACCCACACGTGAAGTGGTATATACCTACGATTTTATAATAGCAGTGAGCGTCATGGTCTGGGATTAAATAGGTGCAAGCTAACATCCAGTACTCACAGTTGACATGTTCAATGCAGAAGAAATGGGCGGAGATGAAGAGCTGAGTGACTTTGAAAAGGGCCAAATTATTATTGTCAGAGTATCTCCAAAACATTGAGTCTTGTAAAGTGCTCACAGTCAGCCATGGTGAATTCCTACTGCTAAGACTTATCAATGTTTAGGCATAAATTGAGGCTGTGCCGTGTGGTACAAACCAACAGAAAGGCCACTGTGGCACAAATAGTAGATCATTTTGATGATCACTGGAGTAATGTATCCCAACACACAATGCATCGAGCCCTGCTGTGTAAGGGGTTATGTAACCGTGGATTGTACTTGTCAGTGCAACACATCTGACAGGTGCTCGATACATACCTGGCCATTCATGCAATGCCACTGAAACCAGGACCTTTAGGTCCAGTTTCAGCACTTTTGTGTCCATTGTAGGCGCTTTCAGTGGTGGACAAGAGCACTGTCTGGTCGGCTGCCACATAGCCCACATAGCCCTATGTGCAACAGGGCTCGATGTCCTGTGTGTCACTCCCATGCACCAGACATGATAGCCTATATACGCACACATTGTGTGTGTGTGTGTGTGTGTGTGTGTGTGTGTGTGTGTGTATAATACTGCTCAAAAATATTTAAGGAACACTTTTTAATCAGAGTATAGCATCAAGTCCCAAATTAAACTTCTGGGATATTGATCTGGTCAGTTAAGTAGTGGGGGGGTTGTTAATCAGTTTCTGGCATTTTTCCCTCCTCATCCTTCCTGCTGGTTTTTTCACTAGTTTTGCATTTGGTGACTACTGGTAGCATGAGGCGATACCTGGACCCTACAGAGGTTACACAGGTACTCCAACTCCTCCAGGATGAACACTGCTGGAGCCCTACATAATGACCTCCAGCAGGCCACTGGTGTAAATGTTTCTGATTGTTTGGTCAGAGATAGACTTCATGAGGGTGGCTTGAGGGCCCAACGTCCTCTAGTGGGCCCTGTGCTCACTGCCCAGCACCATGGAGCTTGATTGGCATTTGCCATAGAATACCAGAATTTGGAGGTCTGCCACTGGCACCCCGTGCTTTTCACAGATGAGAGCAGGTTCACCCTGAGCAAATGTGACAGACATGAAAGGGTCTGGAGAAGCCATGGAGAACGTTATGCTGCCTGCAGCATTGTTCAGCATGACCAGTTTGGTGGTGTGTCAGTGATGGTCTGGGGAGGCATATCCATGGAGGGACGCACAGACCTCTACAGGCTAGACAACGACACCATGACTGCCATTAGGTTTTAGGATGAAATCCTTGAACCCATTGTCAGACACTTTGCTGGTGCAGCGGGTCCTGGGTTCCTCCTGGTGCACGACAATGCCCGGCCTCATGTGGCAAGAGCATGTAGGCAGTTCCTGGAGGATGAAGGAATTGATACCATTGACTGCCCCCCACGCTCGCCTGACCTAAATCCAATAGAACACCTCTGGGACATTATGTTTCGTCCATCCGATGCCGCCAGGTTGCACCTCAGACTGTCCAGAGGCTCAGTGATACCCTGGTCCAGATCTGAGAGGAGATCCCCCAGGACACCATCTGTGGTCTCATTAGGACCATGCCCCGACATTGTCAGGCATGCATACAAACTTTGTATGTATGAGTATGATTCTGAGTTACTGTAATGGAATTTCGGCAAAGTGGACTAGCCTGCCGCATCATTTTTTACTTTGATTTTCTGGGTGTCTTTGAATTCAGCCCTCTGTATGTTGATAATTTCATTTCCATCAAATGATGCGGCGTCCTTTCGTTCCTAACACATTACCCAGCCTACATCAGTATAGATACCCAGCATGATTTTTTACCCATTGATATCTGATGTGTTTTCAAAGAGTTCCTTTAATTTTTTTGAGCTGTGTGTGTGTGTGTGTGTGTGTGTGTGTGTGTGTGTGTGTGTGTGTGTGTGTGTGTGTGTGTGTGTGTGTGTGTGTGTGTGTGTGTGTGTGTGTACGCGCTAAATAATTGACACACCTGTTTTTGGCTTTTTGGAAGCGGCAGCCAAATTTTGATTTTAAATCTCCTTTTACTTTATGGAGTCCATGATACTGTGTGCCATGGGTCTTAGGACCATCAGAGACAACATCACATATCCTCCACTGCTCCATGATGGTTTGTTGCCAAAAAAAGCCCAGTTTTGGTCTCATGTAGAACCATGTTCCAGTCAAAATTTCAGTAGTATCTAGAGAATTCCAGGTGCTCATGTTTATGGTGTAATGTAACGCTTTCTCCTGACATAATTGTAGTTTTGGACATTTGGTTAACTCCAAGGTGTTATCATCTTGTGCAGTCTTCTCCAACTGTGATCTTTGCAGAAAATTTTGCTTCTGTGAAGAATTATTCATGTGTGTGGGAGTGAAGTACACTGACGGAATCATTATACATTATATGGACAAAAGTATTGGGACACACGTCTTAATCTTTGAAGTGTGGCACTGTCAAGGATGCCTCCTTTGCAATAAGTCAGTTTGTGAAATTTCCTACCTGCTTAGATATTCCACAATGAACTGTAAATGGCATTATTGCAAAGTGAAAGCATTTAGGAGCAACAAAAACTCAACCCCGAGGTGGCAGACTATGTAAAGTAACAGAGCGGGGTCGCGAAGTGCTGAGGTGCAAAGTGTGTAAAAGTCGACAATGCTCTGTTAATAATTGCAGAGTTGCATACGTCCTCTGACATTAACCCCAGCACTGTGAGCCGGGAGCTTCATGGAATGGGCTTCCATGGCCGAACAGCTGCATGGAAGCCTCACATCACCAAGCGCAATGCCAAGTGTTGGATGGAGTGGTGTAAAGCTCGCCGCCATTAGACTCCAGAGCATTGGAAACATGTTCTGTGGAGTGACAAATCACGCTTCTCTGTCAGGTAGTCTGACGGACAAGTCTGGGTTTGGCAGGTGCCAGGAGAACTTTACCTGCTTGACTGCATTGTGCCAACTGTAAAGTTTTGTTGAGGAGGGATAATGGTATGGGGTTATTTTTCAGAGGTTGGGCTAGGCCTCTTAATTCCAGTGAAGGGAAATGTTAATGCTTCAGCATACCAAGACATTTTGGACAGTTCCATTTTTCTAACTTTGTGGGAACAGTTTGGGGACCAATGCACAAAGCAATGTCTGTAAAGACATGGTTGGGTGAGTTTGGTGTGGAAAAAAAGTGACTGGCTCGCACAGAACCTTGACCTCAACCCCTTCAAACACCTTTTCAATGAACTAGAAGGAAATTCACGGGCTTCACGTTCAACATCAGTGCCTGACCCCACAAATGCTTTTCTGGATAAAAGGGCAAAAATTCCCACAGACACAGTCCATAAACTTGTGGAAAGCCTTCTCAGAAGAGTGGCAAGTGTTATAGCTGCCAAGGGGAGACCAACTTCATATTGATGACTATGGGTTTAGAATGGAATATCACAAAACTTCTTCCTCTGGGCGTATTGGCCAGGTGTCCTAATGCATTCACCCATTTATTGTAGTTTCGACTGTCTTGCCCAACATATTGCCCTTGTATTGGGTTTGGGCATTTTTAGGTGTATAGGTGGTCTGTGTGTGTGTGTTATTTTTACAGCAGCTGTTGCTTGGTTTATGAAGGTCGGCGGTCTCATTGCATTTCTGTGTTCTCTACTCGTGCTCATGTTGATGAATGAATAATCGAATTTGGCCTCTGTCACTTAATTTTTTCACTGCGGTATGAATCATCAGTTAAAGGTTCAGGTGAGGCGTCTGGTGATGAAGTAATGAAGTAAATATAAATGGGAACATGCTTCAGTTGCATTTTCATTAGAATTCCTAGGTGGAGCCGCTAATTGTGGAAATGTGATTTTGTTCAATCCTTTTTTTCCATAAGGGTACTTTTTTTTTTTTACTATTTTATAAAAATGATAGGAGCTGTATTTTGATTTGTACTGCTGGCTTAATTGTTTTTGTGGGTATGCACTTTTCTGCACATGATGACATGGTAAAGACTAAAATTACATATGACCGTGTGTCAAACCATTGGGATGGAAAGTTCTAGTGATGGAATTCAGTTAGTGGTGTTTGGAACACAAAAACACGTCTTTTGACCGTAAGACATCCTACACATGTGGGATGCATAAGAAATGCCCAGAGCCAATGTTGGGTTTAAGTTTCATAGGAATGCTACTGTCATTTGAAAGCTTAGGGAGCAACCTGTGTTTTTCCAGGAAGGCTTTAAGACGCTAAATACTGGATTTCCCGGAGGAACCTTCCTGAGGGATTAATAAAGTTTGTCTCTCTCATCTATCTGAAAGCAGCAGTGCCTGCATGTTGCACAGGACTGCAGTTGAAATTAGAGATGTGTGTTATATCCGTTAACATATCGGTATCGGCTAATGTTCGCAAGAAAAAGAAATGGGTTGTGGGTCTGATGTGTCATTGTTGGTTAATATGGTTAGCCGATATTTTATCTTCGTGAATATTAAAAGCTAGCGGTCTCAGAACTAAAGACACGTAATTACTAAAATAAGGGAGATGATTGCATTCGATCAGCTGTTTTCCCTAGTGGTGGACGAGCAATTTTGTTGCCTCATGCACCCCTTAAAACTTCACTGTAGTCTCTCAAGTCGGCATCATCTTGCTGACGTCTCAGTATGTGATATGGTTGCCACATACATTGACGAGATCTTAAATAATGTTACTAACATCAGTTTCACTCCAGATTTGTGGAGCTCAGTAGTTGGCAGGTTATTGGTATAGGTAATATTATACAAAAAGATACTGGCTATCAGTATCAGGGAAAATTTCCACATAATTGCACCACTACTTTAAGTATAGGCTTGCCGATGGTATTGTATAAGAGGTATTACTAGTTGGGAGAACTGGTGAGATGATGCTTCAGTCTCAGCACCACCTGTGCCTGGTGATAAGTTCCTGCTGTGAGCGTGAAGGCAGCTTTCGGAGCTGTGTAGCCATACCATACTGGGGACTCACCTGCCCTTAGTCTCAGAGGAGGGCAGGGAAAAACCATAGACAGTAGGTGGCGCCACTGAGCTTTCAGCTAGAGGGGAGACTGCATGCAGAGCTAGTCAGGAGGAAATGAGGTGATGGGGACGTCTGGTGAGCTAACGGCACGCATTCAGACAGGTCTCAGATGCTGGAATTTAGTCTCAGAATATAACCAGAGCTCAAGAAAGGTATTGTAAATGTGAGTCTTAACCACCCATTATCTGATAGGGAAGTAATTTAGGGGGTTTCAGAAGTGAAGGTGTAGTTAAGATGGGTAATACTTCCTACACAAGCATTGTCACATTGTCCTTCTATAGGTAAAACAGACCCCATATCACTGGTATTCTTTGATGTAGCCCGCAGTACTTTCTGTAACTGAAATAGCTTTTTATATACACTGGCCATTAGATGGTGCTGCTTAGCATTGAAGGGATTGACTGGCAATAAGCCACTGCAAATACTGAGCCCAGCACAAAAGAATTAACTGCACTTTAATTTCAGTATATTCAATGGGCATTAAACGAAATACGATCCTGACACACAAAACGCGAATAAAAGCAGTCTTGCGAACTGGCTTATACCATCAGCATTCACTCTGGCACACCACAGAATGTAAAACGCCAGCAGTATTGCAGCCAGGCTGCCAGTCTTTCTCCTCTGTTCACACTGAGGCTCTGCTTGCTTTTCTCCGGCCAATAAAACGTTAGCATCAGGGTGTCCTCACAATTACCTTTATTAGGAGGATCGTAACAATGAACAGAACTGGTACTATTACCTTTTAGTTTATAGCTTTGGGTGCTGTATTTGGCCCCAGAAGCAATTGGATGGAAGGCTGATTAGTATTCCGACCAAACATCTCCAGTGTATTTTAACTGTCTAGTTCAGATTTACCTCACTCTGGAATATGTCAGGGTATAACCATTGGAAATACAAGCCTAACTGCTTGTAAAATGTATTTTCATCCTCAGTTTTGGCTAGACAATTACATCAATATGCTAATTGTTTGCTCCTAGGTTTGCATGTGCAGTTAATATTACTACCCAAGTCCTATTTAAAATTTTAATAACATGTTTACTAAGCTTTGCTGAATTCAGTCTTTTTTTGATTGTTTCGTGATGGTGGTCATATGACTGCTGCTTATCAAGCCATTTAACCTTAATCCCTTCCTGTTATATAAGTGGCGTAAGCATTTTTAAATGCTATACATTTTATGCATTCAGTGCCTTATTGACTTTAGAGCTGTTATGTAAGGTGGTGTTTTATGGTAAAGGTGGCCAATCTTTCCAAAAAATCACCTCTTTATAATGCACACTCTAACATGTCCAGCAGGTATGCACTCGTGACATAACAGGGGGCAGCTAAAAGTCATCCTGAGTTAACTTTAATATTTAAAATAATGTATCAGATGCTTCCTTTCAAAGTGGTTGAATAGATTTACTGTATTGGCTCTGGAAGCGTCGATTGTGGCCTGACAAAGTTTACCGATAACTTTGCTTCCTCACCCACCATGTCCAAAGCTCACAGGGAATTAAGTACGTCACACATGAAAAAGATCCGAGATAAACATGTGATGTAATTTGGCCAGTCAGTACAGCAATCTAGTAGGAAGTCATTCTGCTGGTTTGTGAAAGAAGCGAGATCCTGAGTGTAACTACCCAATCCGTGCTACCTGCCCAATTTGCATCTCATACATCTGCACTGCCTTGCAATTTACTATATTGTTTTGATCTTTTTCTGGTCTTTCTTGTTGTGACAGGAGTGCCCCAAGGTTTCTGATCTTAACCCCAATGCAAAAGTGTGGGCCAGTCATGTGCTTAACTTGGAAGGCACTGGGGCCGCGGACGCCGATACTGTAAAGACATGGAAGGAGCCCCCCAGTAGAGCGGCGGACCCTCGTCCAGCAGGTATGCAGCATTTAAGGTTTTAACCGTCGCTACCATGAGCCTGTGCACGTTCGTGATGAGGTCATCTATATGCTGTTCACAACCTTCATGATTTCTTTCAATTAGCTGTCACACAGAACCAGATATAATTGGTTGATTTCAGCCGTGCACTCGGGCCTTCTAAATTGGACTGTGTTGCCAGCATGACATTTTCTAATCAGTAGTCCTTTCTTCAGGGCTACTTTGTTGTCATTCCGCTAAATTCGCATTCAAGCTGCATCTACACCGGGTACTCATGGCTGCTGTGCGGGCCTTATTCCCACTGTGATGTTAGCTCTTTTATTCATCGCTTGCTGCTTTGTCGATTTGTGAACAGTGTAATGTTTTAGCAGGTTTTGACATGGGGGAGGACGGTTGCACGTGTGAAGAGCAGCTGTCACCTGAGCAGAAGGAGCCACCCCCCCATGGTTTAACGGACACTACCGACATTGCCCCTGTCCCATCTGAGTGCCCGGACTCTATTTACACAGAGTTCCAGCCGGCTAGTAATCCAAGCATTATGGGTAAGGACACAGGATGGTGCAGTGTAATTGGTGATGGGCACTGTTGTGTCTTATGAGACAATTATCTGGCCTTCTGGGCTTTTTCATGAGTGGTGAAATGGTGTTTGTGTATGTGAAGCACAAGTTTTCGTGCTACAGAGATTGCCATGTGGGTGACTGTCATATCTGCTGACTTATTTTAGGTTGTCACAGCATGGCAGACATCCAGTGTAAACAGTGTGTCCATTTTGTTGAAATGGGAACTCAAAGCAAATAAGCCTTGCTCCCTATGTAAAGGGAGCCATAACTTAGCTGACCCTTATGCTAGCAGAACTTTAACCCACTTCGCCATCTAGCCAATATGAAAATAGCAAAGTTTAACTACGTGACTTGTTGGGATTCTCTTTGGGGAAATGATTTATGAACAGGGATAGTTGAGTTTCTCATTGTCTACTTGGTCAGGTGAGAACCATCCACACGAGGAAGGCCACCAAGAGGACCTCTTGGAGCAGCTGAAGAAGACCCTGGAGTTCTGCCTGTCTCGGCAAGTGACCCATCACCTACCGTCCCAGGATTTAGTTAGCAGAATAGTCACAGACAAGCATCAGATTTTTAGTTTTCAGTCCGAGGTGGATTCAAAAACCTCAGCCTGACTAGTGCCGTATAATAGACTAAACGAGAAGCTTGTCATTAACTTCTGCTGCTTGTTCTATCGGACTTGGGTGATGATTAGTTAGCCCTTTCTGCACTTTGACGGGGTGATGGGTGCCCACTTCAAAGCAGGCCTGTGTAGCACATGTGGGAGAATGTTGGTGCCCAGATGCCAGGGCCTGGGTATGTAAAAGCAGCACAGTCGCACACCAACAGTCAGCGGCAGTGCTCACCTTAGCGTCGGCTACAGTCCTAGCAGTTTGCGACGCCCCTTCGCTTTCCTACCTGCGATTGGATATTAATAAACTATATTTTAAAAGCCAGATATGGAGTACAATTTGATTCAGGGGTTTTTATTTTCTCCTGGAATAGAAATAGCTTCCAGTTTGAAACGTTCAGACACACAAAGGTGTTGTCTGGCCAGTGCTCGCATTTCTCAAGAGCTGGAGGCTAAGTGTAGCTGCACAACAATGCCACACTCATCGCTTCAGTCTTTTCGGAGTCTGTGGGAGGTGTTTTGTAAATGCAAGCTTTATTTAAACACTGAAGAATGTGGCAGTGGGTGTTATGGGGAGGGCTCAGAGGGTGATTTTTCTTTTTTGCATTCTGCTTACGGCAGAGAGAACCTGGCCAGCGACATGTACCTCATCTCCCAGATGGACAGTGACCAGTATGTGCCAATCATGACTGTAGCAAATCTGGACCAGGTCAAGAAGCTGAGCGCAGACACCGATCTCATCGTACAGGTTCTAAGGTGTAAGTATGCTCGCTTTGTTTTACGAACAGCGAACTCGCAAATACCATTTTAATGTCGATATTCTCTTGACGTACCTTATTGTGAATGCATTTTGCCAGGAAAAAAATGATTTGCTGGGATCCACATTAACTTTTGAATGGTACCAATAGTTAAGTCCGGCACACAAGCAAAAATGTAGGCTCCCATTTAGCACAAAGCTCTATTTCAGAAATGCATAGAGTGCTTTCCTCCACCACCCAGCTGTAGCAGGTTACAGTGGGCTTTCAGCAGTCAATAGCTATCCGTTGTTTTCTCTATCAGCTTTGTGATATGGCCAGTATGGGGAAGGATACTCACCATTCTGAAACCAGTGATGTGTCCCCTGGAGTTTTCATAATTGCCAAAAGCTGTAATGATCAGCATGGAAGGCATGAGAATGCTGCTTGTCATTTCAGCTTAGTCTCGGTAGAAGCAGTGCTGGTATACCTTTGGATGTGCCCAGTTTGTTCAGGTCTCCCAGGAAGCTATTTAGTGATGTCATTTTTTATAGTCCAGGCTTATTTGTGGCATTTTATTGCAAAACCTGTTCATCTGTTTAGGCGGAGTATTAGCGTTAAAAGGGCAGTTCACACCAAAACCGAAAAAAGATATGTTTTAGAGGGGCTTTAGTGCTATCTATCCATGTAGGATGTTCTGTTGGGAGTTGGCTAGTTTTGGAGATATTGGCTGTAGAAATGTCGGGCTTCTCGAATATAATGGGAGTGAATGACATTTTTTCTCTGGTAATTAAAGTGCTAGAAAAATACATTTTAAGAATTCAACAGTGATGTCTCTTACCAGAAATCATGACCCAGTTATTGAAGATAACGCATAGATGTTGTAGTGAACAGTTTAATTTAGGAACTATTTTCTTCTGCCAAACTCCACACGCCAGTCGTATCGTTGCGCAGAAGACATCGCCAGGGTGCTCGCACTTGTATCTTCTGCGCAGTGATCTGATTGGTGTGTGGAGTTTGGTAGAAGAAAATATTGCTGCTGAATTTTTCAAATGTATTTTTCTGCCGCTTTAATCAGCACAGAAAGAATGCTGTTCACTGCCATTATATTCAAGAGATGTCTGACGTCTTTGGCCGTTATCTTCAAAATTAACCAACTCCCAAAACAACATGCTAGAGGAACAGAGAGCACGAAATCCCCTCTAAAATGTGCATTTTGTCAGTTTTGGGGCGACCTGCCCCTTTAATAACATCAGTCTTTCTCGTGTCTGACTTCAGAGTGCATGCTGGAAGTGAATCGTGGTGTAATTAATGATCTGCATTAACTCATCCAACTTTAGCTCTGCCTCTGGTCCAAGTGGATGAGAAAGGGGAGAGAGTTCGGCCTAACCAGAACCGCTGCATCGTCATCCTCAGAGAAGTCCCAGAGTCAACACCCATGGAGGCAAGTCCCCCACCCCCCCACCCATACACTGGACGTGGCCTTGATGACCCTGTGTTGGAAGGGAACCCCCTGTGCCTCGCGCGCACCGGCTCAGAGGGGAACCCCTGTGCCTCGCGCGCACCGGCTCAGAGGGGAACCCCTGTGCCTCACGCGCACCGGCTCAGAGGGGAACCCCTGTGCCTCTTGGTCACAACAATTACTTTTTAATACATTTTTGGTGGTCTCTAATTCTCTGCTAGGTTAGTCATGCTGATCTTTCTTTAGCAGGTTGCTCTGTATCTAATCACTTTTACTGGCGCATGGGACCATCGGTGGCTCATGGAATAGATAGTTTTGCTGTAGTTTGATTAGCCTTTTCTTCGGTCTCTCCTTTTTTTTTCCTGCAGGCTCAGGGTACACATTAACACAAGCTGAAAACATTTCATAATCTGTCATTAGTTATTATTGTACATATATTTTCACATCCATTTTTTTATAATTTTTAATCCTGATACTTGTGTGTTATTTATTGGACAGTGTTTCCGCTGCTGCTGCTGTCGTTGTCATCATTGTTGTTCTCTTCCTCCATGGAGGTCTGATCTCATGAGCCCTGGCTCAGTCCCCCTAGTTCTGCTTCATTGGTGGCATTTTGCCACTAGTCCCACCTCTTTTTATTCGCCATCCCTTGTAGCTGCCATTTCGTGTCTGGCTTCCTGTTCATTCTGACCTTGTAGAATGAAATGTCCCCAAAGCTTTTGGTGACTTGAATGAGGTTTCTGGGAACCAGATTCCTCCAGTATTGTAATTAACCAGCCTTGTCCTGCACGCTACACCGTAATTAAAGACCCCCGCCGTCATCCTTGTGGGGACAAGAAATTCTGCGCCGCTCTGGCTCGCAGAGAGAGATGAAGATCAAAGATGAACCCAACTTACAAGCAGAACTTAACCTGATGTGTTACTCTTTGGTTTTTGTGTCAGGAGGTTGAGGCTCTTTTCAAGGGCGAGAACTTGCCCAAATTCATCAACTGTGAGTTTGCCTACAACGACAATTGGTTCATTACCTTCGAGTCAGAAGCTGATGCCCAGCAGGTAGGTGTCCTGATCAGTTGTGGGCGCACATGTCCCATGTGACGATTGTAACTACAGCCACTCCCAGGCACCCATCCATCCATCTGTCAATCTTCCAACCACTTATCCTGGCCATAGTTGCTAGAAAGACACACAAACTATATAACAAAATAAATGCAATGTTACGTTTTGGGTGCCCAGGAAGTAATTACATGTTTATCATTTTAATTATCTAGGCATATCGTTATCTACGAGAAGAAGTCAAAACGTTTCAAGGGAAGCCTATAAAGGTAAATTCAGCCCGACATTCACGATGTTGCCATTCATACAGGAAGCTACTTTCTGTTATTACACTTAGCATCACTAGTTAATTTTGAGAAGCTTATTACAGTTTATCAGACTTGTTTTTACGGATGTCTGTGGTTATCTGTTTAAGTCTCAGGGGGTTAATGACACTCGGTGTCATCATTCATGAGCATCTTTGGCGATGAATCTGGGAAGGATCTCCTTGTCTGTTTTCCCATGTCGCACCTTTTCCCTGTGTCCTGTCTCACGCCCCCAGGCACGGATAAAAGCAAAGGCAATCGCCATCAACACTTTTGTGCCAAAGAACGGCTACCGACCCGTGGAGGTGAACCCTTACGTCCAGCAGCGCTACACCTCCTTCTACGTGCCTACAGTCTATGGTCCTCCCCCACACTTCCCCCTCTACAGCCTGATGACCCCCCAGGCGTGGGCCAGCGCTCACACGCCCAGCTTCATAGACCCCACGCTGGTGGGTGCTTCTACCACTTCCTGACCAGAAGGGGGACGGCGCTCTCCTTTACTGAGTCATTTATTCTCAGAGCTAAGTGAAAGAGACGAATTGCAGTTTTTCACGATGCATGTTCTGTAGGTGACACCGTTCCATAATACCGGCTTCATCAATGGGTTCGCGGCATCTCAGAGCTTCAAGCCGGCTGCCTCTCCCCTGACGGTCAGGCAGTACTCTCCCAGGAACAGGTCTGAGGACTGCATCCGCCGTCCATTCTCCTTTAAAAAGACTTTGCTCTGGTCGTCCTGTATTGGTGATTGGTGACGGTGTGTCCTCCTCGCCGTCAGGGCCCACAGCAAGCCGCACTCTCGGCCAACGCTGGGGGGAATGGACCGTGGCACGGGGCTCCTCGACAGCCCCACCGTCTTCGGCTTCCCCGGCGAGCACATCCTAAACGGGGCGCGCGCCCCCTCTGCCCGCTCGCCAATCCAGAGCCGCACACGGCTGCAACCAGGCTTGGGCTACCCGCGAAGGGGCATCGGCACGGGCCGGGTGGAACCCGTCACTGCGGAGTACTCCCTAGGGCTCGGCATGGAGCTGGCCAGGGGCAGGTACGGACCTAGGCACCAAGGCCGTGGGGTGTTCGGCGGAGGGTTATGCGTGTTGAGTTTTGGTGTGTTCTTCATTGGATTTCACAACATGAGTCAAAAATTAAGTTGTGGAGCTCCCTATTACACCCAAGAAACAAACTCGAACAGCACAGCTCTTAAATGGTTTTTAAATAAATATCAATTGCCAGTTTTGTACCAGGGTCCCTCCAAGCCATTTCTGTGTTCTTATTAGTGCTCAAGAGAAAATGTGTTTGTTTGGATGACGTTTGGGCACACTGGAGGTTTATTGGGTGGTTGAATGCAAATAAACATTCTAAATGAGCTGAACTGGACATAAATACATTATTTAAAATGTTATTTTTTTTCCCTTAAAGGAAAAATATCTACGGTTATAGGAAAAAGAGGGATGACAAGTTTACAGTAAGTATAAAGCGTCTTCCATTAACATCTGGATTTTGTGTTTAAGTTTGCAGATTTTATTCTCCAAATTGTTTATGTCTAGTTTTTTCCTGAAAAATGCACATCTGCTCCTCTGGCCAGTTAGGGGTCATTTATTTATATGCAGCTGTGATGTTTACAGACGCGGAGTATGGGAAATGTACGCTATGGGCTGCCATGGAAGTCCATCCTCTCCTGGGGTCTCCTCCAGCCCTCAGGCGCTCCTGTTTCTGATCTTTGTTGGGATGACAGGTTTTCCTTTAGGATTCAGTAGAGCTCTCACCTCTGTCCGTGCAGAGAACGACGACGCTGTCGCCCCCACCACCTCAGAAGCCCCCGTCTCCGAGCTTCGAGCTGGGCCTGTCCAGCTTCCCGCCCCTCCCTGGAGCCGCGGGACACCTCAAGGCTACGGAGGCGCTAGAAGGCAGGCTGTCCAACTTGGGGATCGGCTCCACCAAGGACAAGGTCAGGGGCTGCGTCCTTTTCTGTCCTGTTCAGGCGTGTGTTTAGCAACCTTGCTGTAATGTTTGGAAAAGATCTGGCCCAATCCAGTCATTCTTTCTTAACGACGTTATACATGATGTATTCTCCTCATTAATCTCCACCGTTCCCCATCTTCACCCTAACGGGCCCATCCACAACTCCAGGCCTCTGCAAAATCTTGGCCATAAAAAGTTTATGATTGTTGCAACTCGCTATTTTTATATTTAATATTTGCCCATAAAACGGGCAAAACGGTAGCCAACAAAAGCTGCGTTGTAATTGGCAAGCACAGATGGCCTGTAGAACTTGTGCATGTTCAGTTAATGTGCACAGCAGGAAAACCAGCAGCGGACTGTGAATGCTTGTGTGCCAGGGCTGCGGATTATTATTATTATTATTATTAATAATAATAATTTGCCTTCCCCCACCGGCCATGGAGGGCATCCATCCATATGGGCACCTAGGAAGCTGGGGGTTAAGGGCTGAAGGAGCTACAGACGTGTTGTTGCCGGGTTTGAACCCACAACCTTCCGATCACAGGCACTGAGACTTAGCCCACTGAGCCACAGAGTGAGGTTCATATGTCGCCAGCAGGGACCCCAGAGTGTCTGCCCCCCCCCCGGCCTGGCCGTGGCGGTGCCTTGATCCTGCCTCTGCTCTCTTTCAGATTGTGAACATCGATGCCGGTACCAACACTGTCCCGTCTGGCATTCCCAAAGACCCCGTCGAGACGCCGGCCTCCTGCCCCCCGCTCAGCTTCCAGGGCTCACCGCCCTCACCGCCACCACCGCCGCACTCTCCCGAGTGAGTCCTCCTTCCACCCTGGATCTTTTCTCTTCGCCAGCTTTTTGCTTCAGCGTAATGATGTCGCCCACCTCTGATCCCAACAGCAAGCTGAAGCCACAGGAGGCGAAGCAGAAGGAAACGCTGCCCCCAGTGGAGAGGCTGCCTGCCACCCTCACCACGGCAAGCAAGTCTGTCCAAGTGAATGGAGCCGCCACTGTGAGTGTGTCATGCTGTGTGCAGGCTGCACATTGATATTAATGTATGGTGACAGTGTCTTGTTAATTGTCACATACACTGTTTATTTGGGTTGATTATTAGCCACTTGCATGTTAAATTCCCACCTTCCTCGTGATGTCCGAGTGCCGTCTGCGGCTGGGGAATCTGGGGGCATGTGCCATCCCTGACACTGTGCCCCTCCTGTGCCGAAACAGGAGCTCCGAAAGCCAAGCTACGCCGAAATATGCCAGAGGGCAAAAGACACTCAGACACTACAGCCCGCGAGGGATCCCAGGCCGGACGACAAGAAGCTCCCCGACGCGGCCAGCGAGAGGGCGGAGCCCAGATACAAGGAGGCGTGCCCCGCCAGGACGGCGCCCAACCGGCCCAGAGATGCCAAGCGACCCGTGGGATCACGCCCCCCCCTGCCCCCAGCATCTCAGGGTGGAGACGGAGTCCCGACCAAGACCTCCGCCCCGCCCCCCAAACCTCTGTAATGATGCTGACGGCGGGGCGGGGCAGGGCGGGGGGAGGGGATGATTTGTGGGGACAGGAGGCGCTATTCGATGTGTCCCTGAGTCTCTAGGCACAGGGCTGTGAACAGACAGGCACTTTGGAAGTGTTGCAAGAGTTTGTTACTTTAATGTTTTCCAGACCTTTTCTCTGTTCAGAGGTTAGGGGGGGATTCATCGCTGGGTGCTTTTTTTTTTCCCCCCTTCCCTGTGTATGTTCCCTCCCCTTTACCATCTCCCCTTCCTGTTCAGTCCTGGAGTTGAAAACTGGCACATCTCGCTGTCCGGCAAAGAGACAGGCCCCAAGGCAAGCAGAGCCTAAGGAGGTTAGTGAGATACCAGTAGCAGGCGGGCGGTGTGCTTGGGGGAGGTGGACCCTGGCTGGGCTTAGAAGGGCCCCGATACTGCGCCAGTTAGAGGAGCTTGTCTGGTGCCTCGTACTGTTTTACTTAGTGTTTTATGTGCAACTTTGGCAATGTAGTAGTTCTGGCTGACTTGGGTGAAATAATTATTATTGTAATTATTATTGTTGTTATAGCTTATCAGATCTTTTTGCCAGCTTGAGTCCCCTCATCCAGATGCCAGCAGAGGTTTGGGTCACTGGTTGTCTGTGGCGTAACTGAGGGAAGCTCCACTTTGTCATCGAACGCTGGTTGTTTTTAAAGCACCTCGGGTGTGTGTCGTCGTCCCCCCCCCAGGCTGAGATGGTTGATTTCCAGCAGTCCTTTGGGACTGATGATATCAGGGCTCTGACTCTCGAGGAGTGGGCATCGCTGAGCCGGCAGGTGTCCGTGAGGCCCGAAGCACACCTGAGCTCATTGATGCTTTTACTCTTCGCTCTTTGATGGGTTCATTAACATACGGTGGCTTTCTTCAGTTGCAGAACCCTAAACTTTTATTTTTATTTAGATATGGTGCTAGTGGTAATCTGCAGAGATTACTCCAGTTAGTCTGGTACTGTATTTAGAAACTTGATCTATGTTAACTAAAACTTTTGCACTATTTAATTTCCGTGGTGATTTAATTTCCATTATAATTTCAGCAATTTTTTTCCAGCTCAAAAAGGGATTGACTGGTGAAATGTTTTCAGGGGGATTGGTGGCTTGAGGACGTCTTGACTGTAAGGTGCATCCCATGTGAGTTACGGTGTCCTGCGAAAGCCATGTATCTAACTTATCTATTTACCAATTTAAGCAGCTGTTGAGTCTCAGTGCATAGATTTGTGACAGGAAAAAGTTGCCGAATGGGCACAGCTCTGTTTACCAATGGAGGTCCTGTTATTGCCCCCTCAACCTCCAGAAGACTTACACCGGTGTTCTGCTTCCATCTGCTGCATTAATGTTCCGTCACTCTGCCTCCTAATTTCTCGCTTCCACATCTTAGTTCTGCTGTTAAGAATCATTCTGAAGGCAAATGCAAGTCTGAAGCCCTGACATTGAGACATTGAGAATGACTGACTGATACATTCTTCAGAATGCCGCTTGTACACGCTCATCTTGTCGACGAGCGTGTATCTTATAGGTAATTGTGGGGTTTCCCGCTCACCCCGCCCCTCTCTCCCGACTCTCACAGCTCCATGTTTGGTGGGTCGCGTGACGAGTGCTTCTCCATAGACGTTTGTGCTTTGCATCACATTGACGTCTTCCTGAAATGAGGAAAACCGCTTTTGAAACATGAGGAGATTGTCCTAGAGAATCACAAGTCATAATTGTCATTGTTCATTGCTCATTATTATATTAATTATTATTACTACAACTACTATTATTGTGGAATTCCTTGGGTTGCTAGAGCATAGAATTGAATTAAGTCTGAAGGACTGAAATGCACTAGGGGGGAGCAGTGTAGCTGTGAATGTGTATTTGTATGGTGTTGGTCACCATCATACGCCACACCATTCACAGTCTCTTACTGCTTATTCCACTGAATATATCAGCTTTTTCTTTTTAAGATGAAACGAGAAGCGCATCTAAGTACATGTAAAACATAGTTTCCATCCAGTGTTTTGAAAACTTGAATTTTATTTAAACTTGAAAAACTTTGCCTTAACTTTTTTATATGAGAGAGCTTCTAGTTTGGTTTTCAACCCCAAACGGGTTCCTGGGGGTGACACATGGATGCTCCGTGAGGCTCTCGCAAGTCTTGGTCTCAAAAAAAAAAAAAGTACAAATCTAAGCAGCAAATTACATTTTTGTAATATACATGGAAAAAACATATTTGATTTTTTTTTCTGTTTAGTTTCCAATATCTATTTTCAGTTTTTGAGAAATAAATCCTGTAAATGCAAGTAGTTAATACTGTATTAAATATGTGCACTTGAGTGTGTTTGCTTGTAAATTTGTAAATAATCAGAAAAATATGAGGTACCTTAAAGTGATTAAAAAAATATATATATTGATATTGTTGAAATATTAATGTTGCTCTTCAGCTGGACGTAGATTAAAACGTAATGTTTTTTTTTCCCCTTTCGGTTTGTTTGTTTTCGTTCTCCTAGTGGGTGGAGCCATCTGCCTTCTCACTGTCATGTGCCCTGAAGGTATGATTGTCATTTTTAATTGGTGTTGCCATTCCACATTGTCAGTTCTCAACACCCGGATTGCAGGAGTATCTCAGATGTACCCCCGCTCCCCCATCGCTGTATCTCTGAGGATTGTACGTTTTTTTTTTTTATTATTATTATTTTATTTTATTTTTTATTACTATTATCTTTTTTTTTTTTGCACGAGCTGAACTTTTATATTTTGGACCTGGGGGGCCGTGCCATACTGGACCTGCACTGCGATTCGCATCTGTACGTCACGGACTACCGGAAAGCACATCGTTAAAGCACAGCACTCTGAGATCTTCTCTCCTACCATCTCCTAGCTTAAGTCCTGACAGCGCACACTGTACCAAACCTGTAACCTCATGGGAAAGTAAAGGTAGTGATGCTGTAATCGTATAACCGTGTATCCTGGAAGGAGGCGCCACGCCCCTCAGCCTGTGGCCGCCTGGGCGGCTGCCCTGTCCCTGTGCCATTCATTCCTCCACTGCGGCGGCTTGGTGCACGCACACTTAAGGCTGCCATTGTTTGGGTATCCATCCTAATTCCAGCGCTGGATCAATGACAAGAGCAGAGCTGCTACCAGGAGCAACTGGGATGTGATCGTTGTGTGTGACTGGCACGTGTCAGGCTGACGTCAACTCTGCCGACCAGTTTGCCCGTCCTAATTAGATGTGGATTTTTTTTTCTTTCCATGTTTGGTGCATGTGGGTGTGTGAGAAGGTGAACACTGAATTCCACATTATCTGTGCTTACATGCAAAAAGTCACTGACAGAGTTGGATACAAGTATGCAAAAAAAATGTTTTTTTTTATTGGCAAGAAGATGAAAAAATGTGGTATTTTATCAGAAGCAATTTGCCTTGTAATGAAGCTGGTCTTGCGCTGGTTTAATGCACCTCCAGCAGTGGTCATGTAGTCCGTGGAACGGAGGGAGTTGGGTTTTGCTTTGTGATTGGCTTAAAGTTCGGGGGCATGATTGGACTACGATTCCCAGCCTGGACACTTGCCACCGGAGCACTGGGACTTGTTCTCTCCACCTCGTTTCAGCACCATTCGGCTCATAATGGACCCTTTAAGTCAGTTTTACCGCAGGTCACAGTGCCACAGACATACCTGCTGGTCGCAACTGTTGCAGACCGTTCCATACAGATTGGCTTCCTGTGACCATCCCGTCTTGCATCGTAACATAGTACACTAACAGCAGTGGACAATCGACCAATGGGAGAAGCTGCAGCGGGCTTTTTTTGTTTTTTTTTGTCCCCTCTCTACCCCTCCACATCCACCAACTGGAATCAAGCATACATGTCTTAAGTTTCTTTTGTGTTATGATGTAAATTGTATAATTTTGGGGGGAAAAAATGTAGCTTACTGAAAGAAATAAAGATTTAGGCACTGTTACCATCTCCTGTCTCTCTGCCTTGTATCATGTACTGGATATTTGGTTATTGGAGTCTGGATCCAGGCCCGAAAGCAACATGGGGGAAAGCTGTTAGTCTGTTAGTCTCCTTGTCAGAAGGACTGTAGGATGTGGGTCTTCTCCCTGATTCTAGGGACAAGCTAGACATGCAGGTGATTCACTTTAGCTTGGGCGAAAGGGGTGAAAGGAAGCGATTTCCAAATCAGTGGTGACTTCGTATTTATTCATGAAATTCATTAAGCTCATTTCTGCTCATTTCTTGAAAAAGTAATTGATCATTAATTATCCATCCCTCTCCCGAGGTAAGTAATCCAAAGCTGCAGCCTCTCATCTTTGCAAGGCCATTTGAAGTATGAGCCCCCAGAAGACGGCGATGTCCAGCCTGGCTTGTGTGTGGACTGGATTGATGTCCGGCTCTTCGCTCGGGTGGAATGACAGCCAGGTAAGCCTTGGGGATCTGAGTTGATTGACCCTACGGAGCTTGTGCGAGCTGCAGTGTGTGGGCTCCGGTCCTGCTGGATCAGAAACTGCAGGATTTGCTATGCAGGAGTCGGACTGGGCATGACTTTCAAATAAGGATGTTAACTGAAGGTTGCATTTGATCAGCACGACAGTATCTGAATGTTTATTTTAATTTTCTCTCTCCTTGCTCATAACTTGAACAGTGCCATTCAAACTTTTTTCTTTGACACGGCCACTCTAGGGCTGATATATTTGGCCCCGAACACACAGACGGTCCAACCCCGGGTAAACTGTAATGAAATAAAGGGAAAGAAAATAAAATGTTTATATGTGTGATATTTCTATATGTCGTGATTCTGAAATCTCTCTGTCTGCCTCAGTCCCTCCCCAGTTCGTTCTTGTTTTTTTATTTTGCCTTCATCTGAGCACCCACCCCCCCCCCCCTATTTTAGCTGCCTGTTAAACTCATACTAAGTGGGGGTCTGTATCAACGCAGGATTTCTTGCTTCCACAGAAAATCTGTCAGATTTATGGTGCCTCAGCTTAAATATACTTCCTTCACTCACATTTGGCCCAGACTACCGTAAATTCGACAAGTCAACTGGTTAAACAAGAAATCCTTCTTTGTGATACAGGTCCCTTGTCAGTCTGATTTGTCCCTTTTCTTTATGGTTGATTTTGGATGACAATGCTTATTCGTGCTGAAAAATGAGTAAATATACCTTTTCATTCAGGGAGCAGGAAAATAAAGGTGCGGTGTTGTGTTTCGCTTTAGGTCTGTCTGCAGGGCGTCAGCTACGTCCTGAGAGACACGTGGGTCTTACACAAGTGATGCGATAAACCATTTGCGTCACCAGAAGCTGTTGACATCCTAAATCTATTGGTTACATGATACTATTTTCCATGGGCTAAGATAAAGCTTTTGGTCATTAACCTTCTGAAAGAGTGTAGCAATATTAACTGGCCAATGGAAACGATCGGTCTGCGCAATAAGCTACGCGCACAAAAAAAAAAATCGCTTATGCAGTAATGTAGTTTGGCCACAAGATGGCAATATTATCAACATCCAGAAGAAAATTTGAACAGGTCGGTCCCATTTAGTGTATTTGTGTTATTCATTAATACCGCAGCATTGAGCAATAGCGTCGATCAAGTGAATAAGTGTACTTTTTTTCTGGAACTCTTTCTTTTTTCCATTCATATGCGGAGGATTCCGTTTGCACGCCAAATGATGAAATAACTAAGAAGCAAACAACTGATAATATTGCGTCATCTTACGGAAATAGTCATATTTAGACCGCTGTCGGTTTGGTTTTCTAGCTATTATATCAATGTGAAGACAAGACGGATACTTAATAGAATAAAAGTCTTCTGTGAGTAACCAATGGTACGAGTCGATAGGAATCCAGACTGACAGGAGTCAGTGTTTTCCCCAGTCTGACAGCAGTGATTTCTGTTTGCTTGTTTGTTCCTGGTGGCTCTGTGTGGATAACGGATGTCCTTTCAGTTCCAGGTGCTCGGAAGATGTAGCCCTTTCATTTTTGTGGACAGATGGTTGCCATGGAAAGCGGAAGGGGTTAATGCTGAGGCAGGTTCACTAAAACTGCCGTGGCACACGCATCCTGCTCACCTGTGCGTGACCTCATTTGGCGTCCTCGTTAAGGAATAATAGTGTTACTCAGTAGGGTCACCTTGACCTGCACTGGAACTCTGCCAAGGGTGCATGGCGTTGCATGCCCTGCATCTCCGTCAGTCTCACTTCATAACCAGATCCTGAAGTGTAATCTGAGCTGCAGGACACGGACAAATAGTCATCTTCCATCTCACTTTCATATTCATTGACATCAATCTAGAGCCAGGTGTCTTTAATAGGCACATCAGATCAATTAGTTAAACACAGCCAGATGTCGCGTGTATCGAGTGTCGGACGTCCAGCTGAGTAGAGAAGCGAGAAATGAACGCAGCTCGTAAACACGGTGCTGGACGCACTGTTCACAACGCAGAATGATCAATAGCGGAGGATGTGGACATGCGATCTGGGTGTGCCATGTATACACAAATAAATGTGTATAATATGTCTGTTTTTCCAGGAGGGGCCTGGCAGTAATACCTTTAAATAAGGAGCCTGTAAAATATTTAGCCCTATAATAAGCTGCAACTGAGTGAAAGTATTTCCTGAAGCAGGGGTTTATTTACCTTTCATAAATCAGGCACCCCCCCTCCTCCCCAAATTACAATAGACCACAGCTAAACCCCCCTCTGACACTAATGAGAATTCTCATAAGTAACTAACACGGAAAAGTTTTTGCATTGCAAAAACTGGACGATTATGCTGACATTTCATCAACCGACGATGCGTTTTTGCAGACCACCCTGACACTGCTCCTCAGACCCCACGCTGAAAACCGCAGCCAATTAAAGGTAAGTGCAAATCTGAATGTGGGGGAAGGGGGCTGGTCTATGAGGAATAAAGGGCATTCAGATATCTACTAAATATTACTGGGCATAACATTTCCACTGGACACCACTGTTTCTCACTGGGACCAGTAAAGTCCATCTTAATCTTAACACAATGTTAAAAGTAGCAATGCTCATTTTATATGTTAATTTCTCACATACACAATACCTTGCAAAAGTCTTAGGCAGTCAAAAAAATAATAATAAAAAAAAAAAATATGTATATAAATAATGTTTGTCATCTTTATGTTGGTGTAAATCCACGATGATATGCCTGTCAAAGTGCGTTAGCTTAGTCAATTAAAAACCTCTCGGAAAGTCTCGCCAGTATTTACATTAAGCGTCCAATACACAAATGTTTTTTTTTTTTTGATTACTACTAGCACACCTTGTTTGGCTAATCAATTTCTCATTGACTTTTCAAATTAATTAAGACAGCCGAGGAGAGGTTTGGGAACTGAAGCAGTGACTTTAGAAGAAACTTTTCGTAGTTTTTTTTTTTTTTTAATTCTCTTACTGCTAATTTGCATATGTTCTAATATTAACTTGTGTTTTTATTTATTTTATTTTTTTTGGGGGGGGGGCACAAATATGAACTTACTACCCATACACAGATAAGCAACTGTAAGCATTTCCTTTAACTGCCTAAGACTTTAGAACAGTACCTTGTGTGTGTGTATATATATATGTATGTATGTATGTATGAGAACTGTCTTTGTATATAACATATGAGTTCATTAAATCTGTCAGACCTATACGAAAAGCACAGAGGTGATGTGAACCTTCAAATTCTCACCTTCCAATTCGGCCACCGTGTCTCTGTGTAGCACACGGCACCTGCAGGAGCACCTGCTTACCGGGCAGTTTATTAACCATGAATATTATGCCTTTCAGCCGCCCAGTAACGACGCCCCAGTTTTCCCACTTGGTTTCTGGGTAATCCCATCATTACAATCCGGACGCTGGGAGCTGAGCTGAATCTCGGTCGATTACATTTTCGGAGTCATTCCTCGGTCTTGAGTCACTGGGAGGGTAGCTTCTCTTTAGCGTTTGCTTAAATGTAATCTAAAATAAAATGAAACGGCCCCATTCTCCCACTCCTATACATTACTCTCTGATTACTCTCAGATGTGTTCCTTGAGGTTTAAGTCTATCTGTGAGCACAAGCAGCACCAGTCTTCCCATTGATAGTTTCTATAGCAACGTGAATATCTTTGGGATTTCTCCGGCCCCTTTGTTTTGCTCTATTATATAGTGACTGTTCAGCCTCAGTTACTGATTTTGATTTTCCTTCCTCTTCCCTCCTGTCCTCATGTGAAGAGCAGAGCTCGCTTCTGTTTCATTTGACAGGTAATTCCTCTGCACTCTTCCTCTGCTGAGCACAAATTGAAAGTTTTTCCACCATAAAAAGTACAGTAGCATTGTTGGCCTGCTATGCGGCATTATGTCTATGTTTAAGAAAAATGGAAAAATTGTATCCATCCATCCATCTTCCAACCAGTTATCTTAGTTAGTGTCACGGGGGGGTCTGTTGCAGGTACATCCTCGATGGGATGCCAGTCCATCGCAGAGCACACACACCTACATGCTCACATGCCACAGTTATGCACTATGGAGATCTGGGTGCCCCCACCCTGAATGGGAGTCTATAAGTCCCCCTTACCATGTGTATTCTGCATCCAGCGGTGCTTTAGCGACCCCCCCCACCCCCAACTCGTCCTCTTGTTCCTGTACCAGGTATCTGGTCCACCATAGTTCCCTGAATGGATATACAGCCACTCGGTGTGGAAAGCAGGACTGCACATCTTTTCTCCAGCTAGGAGATGCGTCCAGGAGGCTTGATGTAAGGAGATCCCTCAAACCTACAATCCTGGGTATGTACAAACATGCTACAACAATACATAAAAAAAAACCAATGCAACGTTCAAGAAAACTCAAAATTGTCTTGAAGTCTCAAATTCCTCAAAATAGCCACCATATTCCTCCTCCAACCAGGTTGCAGCAGGAAATCCCCCAACGCGTCCTCCCAGCTTGTCTGCATCGATCGCCGCAGCTGTAGGGTGCTTTGTTTTTCAGTATCCTGTTCGGTTCATCCCAGTCTAGGTCTTTAGTTTTACTCCTTCGCCGTCCTTCTGTGGCAGGTAGTTCTTGCACAATTTTTTCGGGCGTATTTTGTTTTTAAAATTTCTGAAGAACGTGTGACTGGCGCGCCGTTGAATCATGCTGTGACAGCAACGCTGGCTGAGGTCGTCGTGGGTTTGGCCAAGATCACCACCTCTGTCACCAGAACAACAGCCCTAGTCACTGCTTCCCTCATGCCTCACAGTGTGAACCACACAAGCTGAGCACATGTGCGCACAAAGGAACTTAAATATTCCAAACGTTGAGTCATTAAGCCGTAAATCAGCTTCTACTTCCACAAGCATGTATGGTTTACAACATAGATAATCATGGTTTGAAGCAGACAAACTTTTGCCTAGTATTGTACATATTATTTCATATACAGTTAAAATCTGGACACTTGATTTTAATGCATTTGTCTCTATTTTAGCTGTGTTATTCGCCTTATAGAAAAAGGCCTCAAGGCGAAGTAGTGATACACATCAGATATTACAACATGCAAGAAAAGTGTTAAACATCTCAGACTTCTCACAAATTTTAGCGCCCTTTGGCTTTGACGAGAGTGTTTCAAACTCTTGACGTTCTTTCAACCAGCTTCCAGATGTAGACACCTGGATGCTTCTCAACAGTCCTGAAGGACTTTCAACAAGTTATGGGCACTAGCTGGCTACCTTGCTCTTCAACTTTGATCCAACTGATCCCAGACCTGCTCTGTAGGGTTTAGGTCGGGGGGGGATTGTGGTGGGGGGGGGGGGGGTAGGTCATCTGTCACAGCTCCTCATCTCTTCCCTTGCTCACAAGATAATACTTATACTCTATAGATGATACTACATGAACTCAAGCAGTGCGTAGGGCCTCTTGTTAAAAAATAAATTATTTTGGGTAGACGTGTCCAGACTTGTGACTGTTACTGTATGTATGATGTCTGCGTGTGTAAATAAAAATTAGATCTAAGTAACTTTTTAAAAACTACTTTTAGGTGAAGGGATTTGTAGTAGATAAAGTATAAAGTAGGTCTCTGCTGTCATTTCAAACAAAATCGGCAGATTCCATCCGTAAATATGGAACATTCTCTGTCACGCTCTCTAAATCGCTACGGTCTGCTTCTGAGCTGAAGGTGCGAGCCACATGTGAGGAGGGGGGCCTCCTGCCAACATTTTATCAGCTACAAAGTGGTGCCGTCAGATAATGCCTGCATAAAAATAGGTACCCACTCCCTCAGAGGCAACCACTAACTGGGAGAGAGGAAGAAAGATCAGCAAGCCCACACCTCCCAGAAGGTTGCTGTTTATTACTCTGTTCGTAGGGGGGTGGGGTGGGGGGGGGGGGGGCCTCCGGGCAGAATCTGGGCTGCCTGCTGGCCCAAAGGATCTGCTCCTGGTTCATAAAGAGAGGTGGCTTCATGTTCACCGTCTCTGTGGAACGCGCATCTGGCCGGATGTAACCCTAAATACTGTTAGTCTCTGGCTAAATAAAAGACACTAACTGCTCTTCAAAGTTGAGTATTATAGGGAACAAAAAAAAATCACGAGACTCCTGGATCTTCTGACATAGGTGGAGACCATTCACAGACCTCAGTCTGAATACTCGGATCTGAATATGAAGTTCTGTTTTCCTTTGTATGTTATGCACAATATTTGAACCCTATATTTTTTTTTAAATCGATGCTAGACCATCCCTTGAGATTTATATTAACGTTCTGCACATCTTTTCCAGCCTGTCTGGTTATGGTCCCCTTTCCCTAACCCTAATCCTCTTAGTCGCGTGTGTTGTAGCGGCTACTGCTAATCCAGATTTGGTCCTGTTGCGAGCCCCCGACAGAGACGGGGAGAGAGCTTGTATCGCATTAGTAACGCCAGTGGCGTCCAGGGGATTTCAGCGCAGCAACTCTATCGATGCTGACAATGCACAAAGCTCATAGTTTTGCCAAGGTGTGCGAGAACAATCACCATGGCAGCGATATAATTTTCGAAGGAAGATTTAAAGTTCGCCTCTGCACACTTCCTGTTGGCGTGGTGTTGAATATTGTTGGAGAAACACAACTTTTACAATGAGCTGTGTTGAAAATGCTTCTATATACTTTGTATCAGTTGTGTTTGTTTACTATTTTGATCTCTGCAGGTATCTTTAATAACTTTTATTACAGTATACAAGATACCGTTGAAACACAACAGCAGTTCCACTCAGTGTTTATAACGTTAAATCTTACTGCCAGCGGTCGAGCCCATTAGATCACATGTACTTCCATCTTTCTGTCTAGCTTTTGCTTTCACTATCACCATCACTCACTATCGTTCATCTCACCTGAGGCAATGCCCGCCCGGTCACACGTTTTACACGCCAAGCCTAATGGATCACGCCTCATTAATAAAAGCCCAATCTTTGTGGAACACGGTTTCTTAGATGTCAATTTGCCTCTCGAATGTACCGGTTTGGACTGGAAAAATCCCCATGCCCGATGAGGTGTTCTGGGTGAAGAGACGTCAAGCTCAAGGCCAAACAAACATATCAGAGACACTTTTTCCAAAACGCCAAACTGGAATCAGGGCAAATTGATTCACAGACACTTGCGATTACCTGCACAAATCTGAGCTTAACCCAAGAACACCCACTACTACGTCACGCATTCCAGAACAGCATGAAAGCAAGGTTTTCCTAACGAGGGCGAGAAACTAGTCCAGACATTAGTCCTTCGATATCTCCTTAACTGGTACACCGAGCCTGGGGCCCATCCCAAGAATCAGAGGGAATTAAGCTATAGACACCCAGGATGGGATGCCAATCTACCCCAGGGCCTATGAGCACTCAATCAATCCATCCATCGTCTCTACCTGCTTGTTCTATGCATGAGCACTGGGTCCAGAGCCTGTCCCGGAAGCTACTGATGCAAGACAGGGAATAACCCTAGATGGGACACCAATCCATCTCAGGATGCAAGTACATTCACACTATGTACAATATAGAGGCACCAGTTTACCTGCACTGCATGCATTTGGACTAAAGACCGAAACCTGTGTTCTAGAGTAGCGTTTCCCAATACGGTTCTTGGGGAGCCACAGACAGTCCACGTTTTTGCTCCTTCCCAGCCGACTGTGGGTCCCGGAGAACTGGATTCGGAAACACTGGTCCAGGAAAAGCCCTGTGAACATTATAAGAACATGGACACTACACACACAGAGCCAAAGGCAGGAATCGATCCCTGGACGTCTGAGGCTGGAACACGGAGCCAATCAAATGTAACCGAATTATTTAGCTGGGTAATGAATGAGGAGGTTTGGGTAAATCTCAAGGTGCTCGATAACATGAAACCTACCCCACCTGCAGCCCCAGCAAATAAGCTAACAAATGCAAAGGTTGGTCCAGGAGAAAGCTTGTTATCTGAATATATAGTATATTAAGCAGTGTCATCCAAAGGGCTATAAATAGTTTATATTTGACATTTCATTCTTTTAGCCATTTAGAATACGCCAACCATACATCTACCGACCATTTGGGACCACAGAAAAATCAATTAATTGAACCATTAATTGTTTTTAAAGTACATAATCATTTGATCAATAACTAAATCCAACAGAAGCTCAATAATAAGTTAATATAAATGCAAATACTCAAACTAAACAATCCTCTGGACTTCCATTTAATGGCTGTGCTGTGAAAAGGGGGCAGTACATTTTTTTGTGTATTATATCAAAGTTTGATAATAAATAGTCTAATTAAACATAAAGAAATCCTTCGAAAAGGGGGGCACACAGGAAACCAGACTGGGCTGGAAGAAACACTCGGGGTTTTTAGTCAGAAGGGTTTCTTTTGTATTCACGCATCTCCGCACAGCCTGTAGTACTCAAAGAGCGTTTATCCTCAGCCATAAACCGCTTTAAAGCCAAGTGGACGGCGTCGTCCTGCCTCTTCCGACGGGGCAAGCGAGAGGGAATAACTAGCGCCCCCTTGTGGTCGTGGAGGAGGCGTGTGGACGCGATCACGTGAGTGGGATCGAGGGACAAAAAAAGAAAAAAAAGGCAGAGGCAAAGATGTAGCGGCGAGTCTCTCCGCGGCACTGACAGCCTGGGATTACAGCAGCGCTCCTTACGGAGGGACACAGTCATGGCGGGGCTCCACTGACGGACGGCAAGACGACCCTCCGCCTTCTTTGCTTCCGTCAGTCCGAGCGCCGATCCTCGGTTCACCCCTTAACACAGCAGCCCAGCGGGGGAAAAAAAGACAGGACCGAAGGACTGGGCTCTGAATAAAAGGAAAATCTCTCTCAGTTGAGTGATTTTTTTAAGAGAATGGCGGACCGTGATACATTACCCCTTCCACTGGAGGTGCGAGCCAGACTTGCCGAGCTCGAACTGGAATTATCAGAAGGTAAGGATTAAACGCATCTTCATTATTTCTCTTTTCCCTCTTTCAGTGCTTCTCTTTTTGAGAATATTAAAGGGACGCCTGTATGCACGGCACGGCCGTGCGCAGTAAACCAGAGATCTGCAGCGATTTTTTTTTTGTATTATGTGTTGGGATGCATGATCTCAGATCCGCCGTCGTGTTGCTTATGTCTTGACGCCTTGAAATCAGGTTTTTGGCAATGAGCTTGCGAGCAATCGGCGCTGTGTGTGACCTTGAATGTAACGCCGGGAGCCGCCGATCGGATCCCCGTTAGGTGCTAACTGATGGGGCGACAGTGTGGGGTCGCGCCGCGGAAAGTGCCCGCCGTAATGTTTCAGTTGCGATCAGTGACCGGGACTTGTGCTTAACCCTAAATTATAAACTGACCGTGGTCCAGGAATAAGGAATCCACTTTGAGGCTCGGAAATACAGCCTTTGATCCGATCCCTTATTTCTATCTGTTTCTTTGTTTCTTTTTTTAAAAGCAAAGCTCGAAATAAAATGTAACAAAACCCAGGCGTGTTATTTACAATGCATGATCCGCGGGGAATTTCTGCAGTTACTTTTCCTCAGCTTGAACAGAGCCGTTTTAAGTCTCTTTCCGTGTGGGCGTGCGGAGCGGTCCGCTGTTTGTGTGCAGACCTGGACCATTTAAGGGAAAAAAGTACTTTCACCAACACGGGCAGTGGTACCGGTACTGGTGCCTAAGCGGTCCGATCGATGAGCACTGTTTGTCCTCGCAAAGCTGGAAAATTGGTTTTGAGTCAAAAAGGGGGATCAGAAAAAGTCTCCTCCTCAATAGTGAAGGTGCGGCGGGTTTGTGTGGCTATTAACCCGAGCGGACCGCGGTGCGATCGGCCTCGCTTCTCATTCCGGCACTGCGGCTTCGGCTTCGGCTTCAACATGCTGGGGTTAACTTTCTTTGAAACTCAGAAACTGACATTAAAATCCAGGACGGCGTGCTCCGTTTCTGGAAGTTAAGAACCCATTCACGTCGGTTTTTGTGGATTGCAGGGTTTATTCATTTATTTGTTCGTTTGTTGTCCCTTTTTCCTTTCTGCGCATGTTTTTAAGACACTGACGGCACGATCATTCATAGATAAATCACACAACAATGACTGTGAAGTTTTAGTCAAATCGCTGTAAAACGTAGCAGAAAGACTCGGATTTTTCGGTAATGAGGTGATTATGGTGAGCGAGAGTCACTAGATTTAAATGAATGCTGGTAGCCGACTTTGGATGAGGACCTGACATCTTACCAGGCAGAGCCGGTAGCCGGTGTAACGGTACCTGTTACCTGCGCCGTGTCCTGCACGAGGCTCCATCATGCTTGTCGTACCATGGATTCCATTAATGCCACCATGTCCTGAAGTACAGAGGCTCGGACACCTGTTATGCTGGATTGACCACGAGGAATGTTGTCCTGGGTGCAGATGAACCCTGCGGTTCATCACACCACACCTGCAGTAACAGCGATGCGTAATGGCTTCAATTTACCCTGAAACCTATGAGTAGAATATAGTAATCAAGGAGGCGTCCATTGGAAAGTCAAAGTCGCCTGGTTGAAAAGCAGGCTGCCTGAATGTTTATTGCTATTTCTAAAGGAAAAGGTGCGCGACCACTTTCAAATCTTCAAATTTAGGATTTCATGCTGTGCTTATGACTGTGTGGAATCCAAGGCAGTGACATCATGACCTCGGTGTTAATCTCCTGACTGTGAAGACTCGCTGGTCTGATTTATGCACAAGCAGGACAAGCACTCTCGTTGTCATGCGGACCCCTGCTGATCTGTGCCAACCCTCCCCCCCCCCCGCCGGACTCCTCATTCGATGTTTTAAATACGGCTCCACGCCACAGCTTTCCGTCGCCATCCGGAGACGGACCGCCGTCCTCCGTCGCGTGGCCTGGGATGCGGCGGTAATCACAGTAATGAACACGGGCTAATCGAATAATTAGGACCAGGAGGAGAAAGGCCAAGCGGAAGTTTCCGGGTTCTTGCTGCAGTCGTGGATATTGACGTGCCCTTACTGTGGCCTGGCACGTGGGTGAACATGAAATGTATTAGGTGGCAAACGGGCACATACGCAGTGACAAAAAGATGATTTTGAATCCCCCTAAAAATTTGCTCCTCCCCCCCCGATCAGCGAAGTCCACCAAAGAGGACTACCCCCAATCCACTAGAGAGAAACTTCAGAAGTGGGCCCTCCATGTTTCGGGCCTGACCCTGGCGCCTTTGGTGGTGCCCCGTGCTGCCCCCCCGTTTAAGCGTGGCCATGTGCGCCGTGCCGCACGCCGTCCCATAGCTGTTTACGCTCTGCAGCCCCGGGGCAGGGCAGGTTTTCCAAACGCTTCGCTTGAAGTAGACGTCCTTGGCTGAAGCGATCTTTGACAAGGTAGCCTGAAACAAGAGACGGCCTGTTTTCATCTGACGATGGCTTTCTTTATAAAAAGGCCCAGATGTAAAATTATCCCCCCTCCCCCACAAACTCCCAGGCTGGGGAACATTTTGGCAGCACCTTAGGATATTATACTACAAGAGCTGCTAGCCTTAAGACTGCTTGTATTTATTTGGAGAAATTAAGCCTCATTGGATTAGATAATAAACACAGGATGTGATGTACCAGCGAGGCACTGGCCAGGTCTCCTGTCCAGCTTCTGTCATTCCCTGCCCCTTGATTCCTGTCCATGTTAAATGAGAGCGCCACCAACAGGTCGGAATATAGAACTGCACCATTTTATTTGCTAGAAGGCAAACATAGCCTCAGATGATCCCAGTCCACAATTGCACTATCCTCCGTTGACGTTACCGGCAGGACATTAGATCATTCTCTCTTACCTGTTGTGTGGGATTTTGACAGATCGCCATTGTTTCTTTTTAAGAGGGAAAGCGCATCCAAATCTCAGCGCGGTGTGCGGAAGTGTCAGCAGCACAACATATGGCAGTGTGGACATTCGGGGGCCTTAGGGTGCTGGAGCGCGGGGCCCTGGAGCCGGACTGGCCGATGGCCACGATCAGGGGGTCTGTGCTGACCCCCGTGCCAAATGTGACAGAGTTTGTGTCAGAAGCCTGCCGCTTTAAAGCTTCATTTACTCATGCACACGTGTCTGAATGTGAGAACCAGCTCTATAAGACCTTATGAATTTTACTTTTAAAACGAAATCACAGATAACACCATCCTTTATTTCTGAAACTGTCTGAATTTGACATATTAGCGCAGGGTCAATAGCAAACGTTATATAGAATAAATACGAATCAGCATCAATATTCACAGCATCAATAATTTTGTAATTTCATTAACTGGAATGAGCTCTTACTGTCTTTGTTGCCAATAGTAACAGCTCCCTCAAAAAGCATGAATATGAATATGGAATGTGTGTGATGTTATGGGTTTTGGTGAGTTTGCACAATGCTGGCATCTGCTAAAGTGCGTGGAGTATGATGTGGAAATCGAGATTTGTGTAATCTGACGTGCCTGATCTGCAGTCTGGCTGCGACGGTAATGAAACGATGCCCCCCCACCCACGGCACGGCGATGCGATGCTGTCGCTCGGCCCCTGTGTCCGCAGTGATCTTTGCACGCCGTCCATCTCCGTGTCGGATGCAGTCCCATCAATGACGTCTCGCGGGATCTGCTGAAGGTGCTGGTTTGAATGTGCGACAGCGATCAGCCGGTCTCAGGCCGCGGGGGGCGGATAGTTATACTACTTATACTTTTTGGTTTCTTTGCCTTTTTATTTAATTGCTCTCCACGCTAACGGGAGACATAAAGACTAGAGCTGGTTGATGGTTCCATTTTCTCCCCTCCTCCTTTTTGAAATGACCACGTTTCACCTTAAAATACCGTGGTTATACCCTGATCTCCAGTGTCCGCTCGCAGCTCTTTCCCGTTCCTAGAATAGCAGTCCCTTCCGCTGTACCTCTCGCGCACCGAGGGCACACGCGCCGGTGCCAGCGATAGCCGACGCTCTCTGAGAACTCCTGCCACCTTGCTTCCTGTGGAGACTCTGTGGCAGGGGGCACGCTCGTCACATGTTGGCGTGTCGGGGTGCCGTCAGCATTTAGGGTTTGTTCTAGCCAGCCCCAAACCCCCCAGTCCCCTCGGAGAGGGCATATGTACAGTTGCAAAGCCACCCCTGGTGTCCCACGTGGTTTGGCCAAAGATCACAGGAAGCCGACCGCTAGCTATGATCTAGTAGTTTGTTGTCATTGGCTCGAGCGGGGATCTAGCGGCTCGCTGTCGTTGGCTGGAGTTGGGATCTAGCTGCTTGCCGTCATTGGGTGGGGCTAACAGGTAGCGGCTCGCCGTCATTGGCCGGAGCTGGGAGCTAGCGGCTCGCCGTCATTGGCCGGAGCTGGGAGCTAGCGGCTCGCCGTCATTGGCCGGAGCTGATACGAAGGAGCTGCTGTTGGCCGTAGCTGGCAGGAGTTCATCGCAGTTTCAGTTGTAACATTCAACATGCCCTGTACAGTTAATGTCCAATTCACTAATCTTCCAGAATGGCTTCTCCAGGAACATGGCTGTGATTGGCTGTGACTATCCTGGGAATAAGTTCAGGCAAATTACAGACACCAAAATACGAGAGTGTGCGGACTCTGCGTGTAGTGGGGGCTGGAATTTTGATGTGATTGGCCTGGTTCTGGTCCCCCGCTTGGACCCTGCCGCAATACTACAGGATACTACAGGATACTACAGGATGCCATCCGCTCCTGCGGGCGCACGTCCCCAAAGCTCTTTAATCGCGCTGATAATTAACCATGTGATTATGGGTGAAGCCTTTTTGGGGGAGGGGGGGGCGCAGTCTAGGACGATGATCCCCATAGCCTTGCAGTGCAGGTGTTACGGACTATCGAATGTGGTCACGTGATCTCTGGGTCGCTGGAGACCCGGAGCGTGTGTGAAGAGCCCCGCTGTCCTGTCTCAGAAAATCCGGGGGACCGGTACCACCGACAAGGACTTGCTGAGATGCTTCAAGACTCTGTTCCTTTAATTTTGGTTTTCCACGGTATGCCGGTTCTTTGTTGTTAACAGTGATAAAGACCGACCCTTTTACCTAATGACGAGCTTCCCAGGCTCGTAACAGTGGGGTAGCAGTTTTCTGTGCACCGACAGTAAGAGAAGCACAACGCACTGCATTATGGAAACGGGGAACTGAGACATCCAGCCCCCAAATATAAGCCGGGGATGGATAACGGTCCCGTGAGGACGGAGATGTTCTATGCACTGAATCTAAATCCTCTCACTGCACCACACCCCTTCACCAGCGGGGGTGCAATAACTTCTCTGGGCCCCTAGGCTGACGTGGGTGGGGGGTGCGGGGGGGGGGGGGGGCTGTTTGAATTATTTTTTTTTTGTAGCTGAAAGACAAACGAGAGAGAATTAAAAACAATGTGACTTCAATGGGCTGCTAATCATCATCTACTGATTGGGGAGGGGGGTGCTGGTGGTTGTGTGTGTGTGTGTGTGTGTGTGTGTGTGTGTGTGTGTGTGTGTGTGTGTGTGTGTGTGTGTGTGTGTTTTTCCCTTTTTTTTCTCTTCAATGACTTTGTCTGCGCCTCCGGTGCCAATTGGGCCCTATGTCTGGATCCAGCCCAGCCAATCACAGGCTACATTATTAGCATGTTTGCTGTAAATCAAGCTGACAAATGTGGGAAGCGACAAGCATACAGCAGAACATGTTAAATATGAAGGCCGGTGATAAACTATTTATAAAGACAGACTGCTGTTTTACTGCCGGGATGTGCCCCCCCCCATCCCTGGGTGTGGTTCCTAGTGCACGATGGGTACCAAGACCAGAAAGCCAGACAGAATGTTCTAACCCTGGTGCCAAATATGATTTATTATTCTACTGCGCTACATTATTAATTTAACAGATGCTTGTGCCCAGAGAAACTGACATGTTTTACAGCCTAACCCATTGTTAAAATTGGTTATTACAAGAATAGGGTGATTCTTTCAGATATCTGTAGATTTCAAATGAATCCGGATTCTGCCTCAGTAGGTGTGGCTTATGCACGTGCGTTTTAATTGGCTGGGCGGGCGTCACATGACAGGAGGATCACATTCAGCCGTAGCCCAGTAATTCAATGGAGGAAGCAGGAAATATTTACCAAGTCAAATCATATTGACTCATAATCCCTTTATAATTTTTTTTTTTTTTTTAGGTTAATCGTTGACAGTTTTTTTTTTTTTTTTTCCTTTTTTCAAATCCAAAGTTGACACATAGTAGCAGAGATAATCCTGTCCTGAGAAGTTCTCCAGCACGCAGGCTGGGCCGAGCTGGGCCGGGAGTTTGGCCAGGACGCCGCCGGTGCCATCTGCCCAGAGCAGCTTGCGAACGTGGCCTAGAGCTGCTGACATCATCACCGGGCCGCTCCGAGGGGGGCAGCCGGGGTGGGTGGCGTTTCGCTGAGGTTGCGTCATGATGCCAGGCGGGCGGATAGAGAGACGCCGCCGCCTGCAGATATTCCGCCTGCTTTTCGGGAGATCGGTCTTATGAATAAATAAATCAGTCGGACCAAATCGAATCTATCGGGGACTTTTTGACACGCAGACGGCGGGTTTTCATTGACTCTCACCCGGGAAATAGATGAGGTTTGCAGAGGGTTTTAATATGATGTTATGATGCTTTTAAATTGGACGTTAAACAGACGGGGGGCGGGGGGGTTCCGGGCTTTATAAGGACAGGTGGCCGGTCCACGCCGAGGGAGGGTGAAGGGACCTTTCTGCCCCACCCCCGGCTCATATTTCTACCCCCACCTCCTGCTGGGTCCAGGGCTCTCCCAATGTCATCAAGTTCAATGACACTCTCTCCTGTTATTGTGTCCTGTGCTGCTCGCGGCAGACAGGCTAATGAATAGTGCCCCCGCCCCCTATTTAACTGCTTTGTTGACTGTGTCTTTACAAGGTGTTGGACCTCCCTGAGGACCAGCATTTGCCTGGGGGGGGGAGGAGATGCTCAATCCAGGTCCGGTTGGGCCGGTTGGATCGTAGAACACCTCGGCTGGTTTTTGTCACATGTTGCGCAGTAATTAAGCACTAAAACGCACGTCCTGACGTCAGGTTTAAGGATCAGAATTGTCCGGCTCCAGGCTGTGGACTATAACACTCAGTGCAGAGTGTAGATAATCTGCTTCCCTAATGCAGCTGCATTTAGCTGAAAGACTGCCAGTCTGTATCACTGATTGAACCTTATTGAGTGTTTATTCTGCAGCTTTTATGGAAGCCGTTGCTTATTGATGCACCGCCGACGCGGCCCTCCTGTCAGCAGCCATTGTGTGCGAATGAGCTGAACTGAATCGCACAAAGTGGAATATTACAGAGGCTAATCGAATGCAGTTTCCTGTTTTCCTCACATAGGCTGTGTAGGGCGACATAGGTGTGTGTCTGGGTGCTTAGAGATCTCGCTGTTGGCTTTCTAATTTGTGAAAACTAAGCCCAACTGCTTACTCCAACAGATAAGAGTTCCAGGATTCTCATTTGGAGTCTTATCTAGCGTGTGCCCTGCCTTGTGCCCGGTGCGTCCTGCTGTGAGCCGCAGGTTCATCGTGCTCCCCTACTTGATATGCGATTGTGTGATCACTGTTTTCAAGTGAGGGGAATCCTTAGAGATGCCTTCATACCCCTAGTCAAACAGTTAGACTCCAGATGTGAAGAAGATTTTAATAGCACCATACGGCTAAGTTGGCCGCGTTCCCTTTCGCTTTGGCTCTGTTTGGATAGAGGTGTGTTTCGTGACTGACGGTTGGTTAGGAATATGAATGCGGTTAAGGGGAGACATGGGATTGCTGCAGGAAACCGTCATCACACACACTGTGCGGTTTGCAAAAATTTCACAGGTCAATGCTAACCAGTGTGGGCTGTAGGTGGACCCAAGCCTGAGTGTGGGATTGATGGATTTATGCGGTTTTCCCTGTTTAAAATTCATTCGCCACCTCAGGTGAGAAACGCCAGATAAAGCCGATGATGGACAGTTGTATGAATCCACCTCCGTGCTTTCAGCAGAGCCTCGGGTCTGAACCCAGGCTGATGTAGACCTCTTCAGAGGCAGACCCCCGTCTGTCAGTAAGCGGGAGAGCCTGTCACTTTGCTGTTCCTCCACATTCATGTGATATAGACAACAAAAACCATACTGAGTGCATTAATATGAAGGTTTCTGGCAGGTCCAGACTGGTGCGGGAGGTGAGGAAAGCAAAGGCCAGCCGGATTGGAGGCTCGTCTCTGGGGAAGGGTTCGGAGTCACTTCCCGGAGGACGGCGAGTCTTGAGCTTTTTGGGGTTTACGTTAAGATCTCCAGGCAGGCTCTCTGGTAGTAAACAGTCAGAGTAGGGAGATGGCGGTTATGAGGGTCCTTTGTCTCGAGCCAGTAATATGTCCCTACAAGCTTTATAGGCGTACAGTCACAAACAACGTAAAAGAGTTTCTTCCTGTTCCTGTCAGGAACACTTGTCTGTCCGGCCTGAAGGTGTGAAATTTTGGAGACATGGGTTGCTTTCGGTAATTCAAAAGTTACCGACCCAGCCTGAAGTGACCTTTGTCTCTCTGGGGTTTGTCACCGTGCCAGGTAGGAACGTTAAGATCTGGTTTTACAGTATGCGAGATAGTATCTTCACCTGTGTAAACAGTGGGGGAAAATGCTAGCATTGTGGTTGGGGGGGGGGGGTGGTCCAGAGGTGGAAAGTTCAGGTCCAGAAAGTAAAAATCCAGATCAAGATTTCATCCAACCAGTTGAGTTTAAAGAATCTCGGTCAGTCACATCTAACCCCCACAATCATTGTCCCAAGCAACAACGAACACTGTAATACAGTCGAAGGTCTTTTATTGTTGATATAGTCTTGCCATCAGACACATCTGATGTTTGAGTTTGATTAAAAAAAAAAAAAAAAACAGGATAAAATCCCTGGCCTGCCTGTATGTGACGCTACAGAAACACTCACGATGTGTTGATATATGGTGTGTTATGAAGCATAGGGACAACAGATGGAAATACTTAGATATTGAGGGTATCTGGTGGTCTACTCTTGTTTTTTTTTCTTCATGGTCGGATCTAAACAAGCTTTAGGGTTGTTACAAGCTGGCGGTTATGTCTCAGAGATGTAGTTTTGATTTAAGTCTCTGCTATGGTGTCCAGCGTCAGTGATTTGACTGATTGGTATTCTTCCTTTCTTGTGATCGTGTTAGTTTATAACAGATGAGAGAGAATTAATCAGCCATTTAATGAGTTGCATACAGTTAGACTTGGGTAAAAGAAAAAACTGATGAGCAGAAGTTGGCGTTGAGGATATCGTAGTGACAGAGGGTGAAATCCACTAATCCGCGGATGAAATGGAGTATATACTTATGTTGGGACAGGCACTTTTGATCTGCAAAACGTCCTTTGAAAGGAGTTCAGCAGAATCCGAGCGACTTTGCGCTTGAGCGTCGCGGATTTCGTTCATCCGGGAGAAACCTTCGTCCCACTGAGACATAACCGGCGAGGTTTCCGGTTCCTGATTTCACCGGGATAAAAACCCATTCTTGCGCTGGCTTTGATGGGGAGCCGGGATTCAGTGTGTGAGCAGGACGGGCTGCCTACCCGACAGCGCTCCGCCTTACCGTGCTGTACAACCCGGATTACAAACGACTCCCAGACTGGTTCCTTTGTACCAGAGAACAATGACGGAAGATCTAACAAATCTTAAGGAAGAAAACGTGTTTCAGGCAGGGCGAAGGGTGTCGCAGACAGCTCCCTGCTCGTGTGACCATGATGGACAATTTTTTAGTCTTATCTAGGTCTGATAAACTATATAAGACTCATATGTATAACAGAAGTCAGGGCTGCAGTGGTGTAGAGTTTGCGGGTATGGGATTAGGAGGGGAGTAGTTGTTCAAAGAAGAAACTTTCGCAACCCAGAAACAGGACTGATAATTGTACGCAACAGGTGCGCGAAATGCCATAATAGGAGAGGAAACGGTCACTCCTGAAGGGGAAAAAGATGTTTGGCGGTTGTGATGTTGTTTAGCACAGAACAGTCGACGTATTTATTCCGTCTTCCTGTATAAAACCCCAACCCTGGGAAACTGTGATCGATGCAAGTACCCAGGAGTACCTGGGACGAGAGATGGTTGAATAAATAATCTTTGCGTTTTTCTGAATGTATGCACAATATGGACATTTTTAAAAGGCACATTTCACAAGTGCTTTTGCTTATGTATAACGTGCATTTAGAGCACGATTTCCGCCCCGATTACACGGCCAGATGTGGCATTTCACGCGGTTATGTTTGCGCTCATTGTTGGTCCCAACAAACCGCATTTTATTCACTTTCTTTCCGCGAAAACGGCTATATGGGCGGCATTTTTTAGCGGCTCGACTCGGACCCAGGGCTTCCCGATCTCTTTAAGTAAACAGGTGTGAATTAATGCCGGTGAATCCGTCTTCACACTTTAATGGATTTGCTGTTTCCCCCTTGGCTTCTCTGTAATCCCTAGAGGAGTCTCATAATTATACATTATTTCATTTTGGCTTCGTGCCCACAACCTGTGTAACTATCCTCCCTTCGAACCTTATATGTACTTTGTACCGTCCCACCCGACACACGAGGATATAATGGTGTATTTCAAAATCATTCGATGAAAAATTAACATCATGTTCATTATTTACATGCGGAATAACTTTGAAATCGGCTAGTATTACCAGACCTTCTAGATTCTTGTTTCCAAAAGCAAAAAAGAGGTAACTGATGATACTCTGAGTCACGGTAAATGGGGAAATTTCATCTCTAGTCTCATTTAATCTTCACCATCAATGCCACACAAAATTGTTTTTGATAAGAAATGTTATGAGTCAGGCTTTTACTGTCCTGCATTCAGGGGAAATTCAATTTGACCTCTCAGCTGCTTCTGCTATCAGTTGTGACGTTTGTCAGAAATTCTCCGTCTTTCTTCCCATTTGCACTTGTTCTTTTCTTTGCTGGTATCTCACTACCTTGGGCTGTTATGATCCGCCCCTCAGACGGCAGCTATAAAACCTGCATTGACAGATTTATCCTCTAACAATGTCACTCTTCTGCCGTTTGTAACCTAACCTCAGTTAAAGCAATAAGACAGGCAATTTTGCCTTTTCATGACAATAATGAATAGAGCATTTTCACACTGCTAAAAATCTCAGCCCAGCCATGCTTTCTGGGCTGTAATAATTTGAGGGCCGAATGTTTTGTGGATCTCTAAATGGGTGCATTGATTATATGTTTAATAGAGATACAAGTAGGAGGTGGTCAAGGGGTGGGGAGGAATGGTGGTCCTTTGTGATGTTTATAATCCTGTCCTTGGGCAGACGTTCACTGACTGTGTTTTGTATTCGCCACGAAATTCACAAGCCACTCTGGAACGAACAGGATGAACTGGAGCCAATCAGAGGCAGGCTGGGCATGTGTGTGGGCGGGGTCTGCTTACAGTGGTCCTGGATGGTCACCATGACGACCCCCTCGTACCGACTCAGTCTTTTTATCTTTGTGTTTGGTTGGGGAGCAGAAGTAGAACCTTTCGAGGTTGACGACGGGCAGGATGCCGGCTGTTAAGTAGTTAATTGTCCGCTTATTAGGCCGCTGTTGGTTAACTGCCAGTCATTATTTATAGATGGAGGGCTGTGGCCAGCCAGCAGCGTAATTTCCCGTGGAGACGTTCCCGCTCTCATGCAGGCACCCTGGGATCGTGCTCCGGCCAGGTGCCGCACTCCCAAATCGGGAGCGCAATTAAAAATGCGCGCTGCGAGAAGAGCGTTTGCACGGCATCTGCGAGCCCCGGGTCCTTCGTCTTTCCAGTGAGGCGGTGTGATTCGCCTGCTTTCATCACCGCCCCCCCCCCCCCCCCCCCCCCCCCATGTCGCTGCCCCTCAGAAGAAAACAGATGTTTGGTTATGAGCAAATCCAAAGAATGAATCACAGTTTTGTCATGGGCCTGCATGCGAGCCAGAAATGCCTGTTTATTTCTCTCTCTGTTCCCTTTCTTGTCCCCCCCCCCCCCCCCCCCCGCCCCCCCATTTTCTTCTCTGAGCTTATCGGCTGGGACGTGGTGTGTAGGTCTCGGTCCTGGAGTTAGCATTTCCCTCCCCAGCAGCTGGTGACTCCGCCAGGGCCGGCTTGCTCCTCTCTATAAAGGCAGCTTTTTGATGCTGGATTCTGGCCTGCTAATTATTTGACGTAATTTACGTTTTCAGCCCTTCGTGCGGTAATGCGAGACTGAAGCTGTCGTGTTTTGGAAGCAGAGGTGTTTCGCTGGTGCTGGGTGGGGGGGGGAGCCAATTCTGGCAGATTATGACGGCTATGATTTCGTAATTGCTTAGCGGCTGTGCCTATTTTTAGCTTCTCCTTAATCATGTGACCTTCTGTGGCTGTCCAGTAGAGGGCTGGGGCGAGCAGACGTGGTTATAGCAGCTTGCTGTCTGTGATACAGGTGGGCATGCTGTGCAAGGGCGAGGGGGCAGGGGCGAGGGCAGGCCCTCCCTCTACAGAGTCACAATGTTGCACGCTTTCCCTGGCTGGCTGTTTTTAATGAAGGTATTTGGCTCTAGGGTACAACAGCAGGCCACCAGCGGCCGCAGTCATTTTCAAAAAACACTCTCGCGTTTCTTTTTTTATTCGAGAGTAAATCCATGCAGAGGTGCGCGCTGGGGGCATTTGGCTGACTCGTTCCCCTTCAGCTCCCCGTTCTCACTGTACTGTTTGTTATTACAGTGGATTTTTTATGTTTATGGATTTGAGTGTGGACTCATTACTTTAAAGTGTATTTATTGCCTTCTGCTGGATGAGCCGGCATGTGTTTCACTGTCCTCTAGGCAACTGAGTAACGAGTGGGCGGGGGGGAGCTATCCGAGTGACCTTAATGACATTAAGCCGAGTCACTGCCTTCAGACCTCTCTGTGCTAAATCTTCACTCGGGCTTGACAGCCTCCTTGATGTCACCGACTCTCCCGGCAACGCGATAGCGTGAGGCCTGCGGTCGCCATGGCGCCCACTCCTGACCCAAGCTCAATCACGGTTGGATGTTGACCCGGCGCCTGCCTCGAAAGTTCAGAGGTTGCAAGTTGACAGCAGGAGAAAAGAAACCACTACACGCCGAAAATGATTTTGTTTGCCGGGCCCAGTGCCCCGGGGATGGAGCACAGTCATGCGGCATGTGGTGGATGGGAAAGTCGGGTGGGTAAACGGGTGCAGGGAGATGGGTTTTCTCGATCTGGGAAAGACCCTCTTTTCGGAGAAAGTATTGGGTGGGCGGGGAGGCCGAGCGCTAACGTATGTCTAACGTGCTGCAGTGCTGAAATTGTCGACGTGTTCATCCCCTGGGACCCAAATCCCAAAGGATCCCTCTTGCTTCCGGCCGTCTTCCTCGCTCTGTACTCTCCCGCAGACCGGAATAAATACGTCATATCAGGAGTTTCGAGGCTGTGTGCAGCTGCTAATTCTCTTTTATATGTGAGCTTGTCTCGGCACACTTTGGTCGTCGCTAGTTCTCCAAATCACCACGGAGACGTCATGGGAATGTGTCCCGGTGCCCTCGGTAAACCGTGAGAGACCTCTCGGCTAGTTTGGAGACCGCCGGACGCTTTGGCGCGGTGGAGGATTTGTGGTGAAGGCTCCTCTCGCCGTTTCTCCATGGTCTGTCTGACCTTCTGCTGGAGACGCGGCCCGGCTGGGTGAAAATAATTCTTCTTATCCAATATGGCCGTCTGCTGCTTTGTCCCTGAGCACAGAAAGGGAAGAAAACCAGGTCTAAGGCTGTTCAAGAGTGGTGTACACAGGGGCACAGCTGGAGGCCCAGCTGATTGGCCCCTGGAGTTCCCCTTCCCCTGCCACTCACAGATTCAAAGCATATCATTGGGTAAGGATTTGGTTGACCACTCTATGTGAAATATGACCCCTTTTACGCTCCCCACTTTAAAAAAATCCTAGAATGGTCCATGGTCTACGATAACACCATGGCTAATGTTTAGGAGCATAGAGCTGGTTTCAGTTGCCCTGGGGAGCTGAGGTTAGCATTGTGGCTAGCAGTGGAGGACTTGTGGATTAGCTGTGTCTTGTCATTGGAGGCGATGGGGTTGCAGGGGTGCCTCTAGCCATTGAGAGCTGAGGGTTTGCGTCACTGTGAAAGAGCCGAATGCTAGCAGTATAGCTCCTTGTTGAGGGGTTGAAGTGGATATTGCAGGCAGAAAGTTAAGCGTGGCTAGTTGAAATGAGGGTTAGCGCTGTGACTAGCCTTTTGAGAGGTAGTGCCCCTCGGGTCACATGGCCCAGTGACTCTTGTTGGGCTAATGCTAATATCCCCCCTTCAGCTGTGTGAGAATGGTGTGGTCCAGGGGATGCTGTCTTTTTGTTAAGGGGTAGCTTGGGGTAGGAGTGTACCATTCGCTGACAAAATGAAAGGATAATAAAAAAAAGAGAGAAAAGTAACAATCTTTCCAGCCTTCTGGTAATCTGGATTTATATTTTGCACGCGGCTCATCCGGACATAAATATTAGTGGCTGTGGCACAGATTCTAAAATTTTATTATTTTGCGTTTTCCACATTCTTCTGTTGTGTCGTCACAGCTGCAATCTCCCCCCCCCCCCGGTGACCGTCAGGAGCAGCTGTCACTGACACTGCCTTTCCCGCCGCGGTGGTCTGGGGTGGATCCGAGCGCGTGCGCGGGGCTCGCAGAGAAACGCGTCGTGATGACTTCCTCTTCGGCCGTTCGGCGTGTTTAATTATTGAGCTGTGACCGCCCGGGGGGGCAGCCCGGCCCGCACACCCTTTGATGGCCCGGCTGACAATGCCGCCTATTCATAAACGCTCCTATATGGAAATGCGGCAGAGGGAGGCGCCTCGTTAAGTGACCTTGAGGGAGAATGTCCCACGAGCAACTTTGGCCTAAACTCTGCTGCTTCTTGTCCCATACATTTGAGGAAGATTTAAAATATATCTTTAATAGACTTTTGTAAGGAATCTTGTGTGTGTGTGTGTGTGTGTGTGTGTGTGTGTGTGTGTGTGTGTGTGTGTTTCTTCCTGCATGTTATTCATATTCACCTTTTTGTATTTTTTTGTTTATAGAATATATATATATATATATATATATATATATATATATATATATAGTATTTGTATTTTGTTAATAGTATTTAATCTGTGTAATTAGTTAATATGGCCTGTTTCATTGAAATAACTTTAGATTACAGAAAACTTGTTGGTGGAAATATATAGTTTGTCTTATTGTGAAATATGGTGATAGAACTTATTCGGATGTAGAAGTGGTTTTTAACCCCAGCAGCTGAACCTTGGGGGAAATGGGATGATTGGATGTAACTGAGTAAATTATAATTAAAGAAAAAAAACCGAATGGAACCCCCTGGTGGTTCTGGGGTGGACGTTTTGGGACTGAGAAGGTCAGGATTGGCGTTTGTCAGAGGACCTTCAGCCCAGAGGAGCTGGTACAGGGATCGAATTGGGGAGGATCAGATATTATTACTGTCATTTAAAGCCTGATGGTCAAAGCTGCCAAGAAGTTAGCGGATATTTATTGTGGAGCAACACAGTTGGAGATTAAAGTGTGTTGCAGAGTTTAGGGAATAAAGTTGGGGGTAAATAATGACAATGTCAAAAATGACCTTTCTGCTGTTTAGTAGTCTTCTGTATGAAGTTGTGTTTACTGTCTAGCTGAGTAAGAATTTCTGTGGGCTATTGTACAGTGTGTGTTAATGTACAGTGAACGCGCCGTAGTATTAACATGAAATGCGCCATGTGTGCGCTGTACCTTTCTTTTATATATACCTGTGTGCGCTGTAGATTTCTTTTATATATACCTGCGCGCGCTGTAGATTTGTTTTATATATACCTGTGTGCGCTGTAGATTTGTTTTATATATACCTGTGTGCGCTGTAGATTTCTTTTATATATACCTGTGTGCGCTGTAGATTTGTTTTATATATACCTGCGCTCGCTGTAGATTTGTTTTATATATACCTGCGTGCGCTGTAGATTTGTTTTATATATACCTGCGCTCGCTGTAGATTTCTTTTATATATACCTGCGCTCGCTGTAGATTTCTTTTATATATACCTGCGCTCGCTGTAGATTTCTTTTATATATACCTGCGCGCGCTGTAGATTTCTTTTGCCATGTAGCAGGAGGGTGACTATGCGTTTCTTCACATGGGTGCGCTGGTGATCTGCCTGCCAGTCATCCGGGGCTCTGGGTTCGCATGCAGCTAATATCTCATAACACGCGGCTAATAGTCCGTAGCACGTAGCTTTGCTGATTAATGTAGCTGCGGTGTGTTCAGGAAGATCAATTAGTGGTATCTTCCTGCCATTGAACGGTTCCCCAGGTGTGTTCCTCTGTCACGGAGCCAGGATTGAACGTACTGGCGTTCCCCCTGGATGGGGGGATGGCCCATCTACCAATGTGGGTGCTGGAGCGCGATGTTGGCTGAAGGTTGCTGTGTGTGGCTTCCCGTAGCAGATTGATTTTATTGGCAAGCTAGCATGGTGAGAAGTCTAACTATCCGCAATTACTGCTGACTTATGGGCTCAAGTCAAATCTGTTATCGCAGAACATCAGGGACAGAATGATTTTCGGCGGTGTTTGTGGTGTGCGTGGACCACTTTTATCATTTGAGTTGTTGTTAGATGTAAATATTCATAAATGATGATAAAAAAAAAAAGGTTTATTTTCACTAGCCGCCGTTGCCTTGGTGACAACAGGAGTCATTCTGCTCCGAAAATTCCACACTGGGACGGGCTCAGGAAAGTCCCTTGCTGTCTGCCAGCTCCCGGCTTCGGTCACATGTCAGTTGAATGCATTTTTGGACGGGGTGCTCAGCTCTCGTCCTGGATACTTTCTGCTCCCGATGTACCTGTTGCGAAAACTTGAGTCCCAGCAGCTTGCAGGCTCCTCTGGGTGTTTCATGCTCCCCCTTTGCAAAGCCGTGTGGATCAGAAACCGCTTTGTGCCGCCATAAATTCACCTGTGACGTCAATAAGATTTTTAGGGGACCTCGATAACACCAATCCCAGAATTCTACGGGGCTGAAGAATGCTGGAGCTGTGGGTGAGGGGTTGGGAAATTTCTATATTTTAAAGTCAGAACATTTTTTACATTTTTTTTACATTTTCACACGTGTGTGTGAAAGTTTTGCCAGTCCATGGTCATCGATGGTTAGTGAGCTGCTACTCTAAATGCCGGCATCCGTGTGTGAAGGTTCTGTTTATGCTCAGAGGTTTGGTTTCCATGCCCTGGTTAAGTCCTGTTAAGATGCTTCTTAGTCAGAGCAGCTTCTCTGGCTTCTGACCCGCTCTCTTGGGTTTCTCTGTCTCCTGCTCCTGCTTGAATGCTCTTTCGGGATCCGGTCCCAAGAGGCAAGCTACTTGTCGCTGTAGAATATATGTAACGACATGTAATTCTCTGTTGCTTGTGATGAAAAGAAACTAAGTAGTGTATTAACGTTAATCATTTCCGTGCTGTCACTGGGGAAAACCCAGTGTGTCTGTGTAGCATGGAGCGCTCAGGACAGGGAGGGTTGGGTCGTGTTCCGACCACTAAGAATGAGGCAGGAGCGCTTTGTCCAGCATTGTTCTGTGTTTTTCCCCCGATATTTAAGGTGCACGCTATGCGATGGACCTTCGTCATGTGATTAGGGTCACAATGAACTGGTGGAATTAGAAAGAAACCCCCTGGTTGCACAAAATGAGACATTCTGGAAGTGGATGGTCAGTCACGGGGCTCTTGCACGTATATGTCCAGGGGCGTTCCCCAAGAACAACTTATTCCCAACTCTGCCCTGCCTTCCTAATGTCCTTGACTTGGTCATTCTGTGTGATGCACAGAAAGACAGGAAGATGTGTGTGTGTGTGTGTGTGTGTGTGTGTGTGTGTGTGTAGATAATTCTTGCAGGAGGTTTATGGCAGAGGTGTATAGTTCTGGACCAGAAAGTAAAAATCCAGACCAAGATTTTGATTCAACCAACCAGTTGAGTTCTCTGTGACTGTGACTCTTTATACTCAAATGGTTGGTTGAAACAAAACCTTGGTCTAGATTTTTACTGTTCTGGACCTGAACTATCCACCTCTGGCTTATGGTTTGGTTTGTCATTTCATGAACAGTCTCCGCATATGTTAGTGGTGCCCCCTCCCATGCAGGGTGTGGCTGATTGACAGAGGACAATCCTGCTTGGGAATTATTAGTCCGTCTGTAAATAGAAAGTTACAAAACAGTTCACACTGCTGGAAGGTGCTAGAGAAGGTTCTGGACAACTGCTGGCTCTGCTTTGTGGCCGCTCTGGATCCCCCCCCCCCCCCCCCGCCCCCATTCCGGCGACCAAAGTTCATCTTCTCACGACCCCTGAAGAGTTGGGGTTTGGAGGGGGCAGCCAGGGGTCAGCACTTGCATCCCGAATCCGCAGTGGCCGCATCTCCCATAGCATGTACAAAGCGAGACATTCTGAAGATGGTGACACCCCAGCATGGCTGGAACTGAACTGCTGACCTTGGTGTGGCCCCCGGAAAGCCCACAGTGAAGCTTTAAATGGCTCAGTGTTGGAGACCCTCTGCAATGTGGCCGTTCGTCAGTCAGACTCACAGGCTGTCATTCATTACATTAGCATGTGCTTTCCTCTTTCGCTCTAAGTGTTCAGTTGAGGGCGACGGTTGGTTCATGGTTTTTGAAGGACTAAATTGTGCTCTGCAGAGGAGCCAAATGGAACAAACCTCTTGACGTTTGTTTTTCCCTGCGGGTAATTTGCTAATGCCTGCACATCTCCCGAAAATGCTTTTCGCATGAGTGCGGTAAACTATTCAAGGTCTAAATTTGGGTTTCCCTCATCCTTCTTTTATGGGTCCTTGGTTCTTGGTCAAAATCATGACTGACCCAGGTCAATGTGAACATTGAGCCTTTCTGAAAGTTGTTTTGGGGTGGGCAGACATAAGAGGCAAGGAGGTTTTGACATAGCAACTGAATTGGACATTGCTGTTTCAATGCCAGAACTACCAGGATGACTAGAGATCTTCTTAGCCTCCCTTTTCCAGCGATGCCTTCATTATCAGCGTAGAAGTGCCGTGTCAGTCTGTCTCCCGGCGGCTTGATGGATGTTCTAGCTTTTTTGCGGCCGCTAGCTCCTAATTCCTCAGGCTCCTCGGACGTAAGATGGATGGTGGAGCCAATTTTACAATCCGCAAAGAACATTTATACCTCAGCTCTCCTGATTTACGACAGTAAGACCCCTTCAATTCCTGCTTCACTCATCCCTAGCAACAGGTGGCAGGGCGGACAAAAACATCGATGTAGCTCAAGCATATATGCAGCTAAAATTGTCTGCGTATAAAATTGTTGCTAAAACAAAATGAAATTGTGAACGATCTTCAAATTAATGAGAAATTTATAGCAGAATCCCTCTTGAATTGGGATCATTGTAGTCATTCCTGTTCTGACTTTATTCCCAGTTTTTGCTGGTGTCTCTGTTAATTATTAATTACGCGCAATTTGTAAAACGATATGAAATGCGGAAATTAAGAACAGCACCTTCTGTAGCTGTAAATGCAGTTGCTAGGCGACCTCAACGTTCTGTAATGGGGGGGGAAGGGGGGGGGTGCACTTTCAGGTCCCTAGCAAAGTACTGGGGCAGAATCATTCTCCGCAAGTGTACCGGTTCGTCCTCTGGTGCTTTTTGTGGGCTCTGATTGGTGGATGGAGGTTTCTCTCGTTTCCATGGCTGTGGTGTCCTGCCGGCTGCGCAGATTTGCTAGTTAACTGGGGGCTAATTAAGTGATCCTGTGTGCTTCTCATTTTCATTTGCAAATCGCCGTCTCTTGTATTTAATGCACGTCTCTCACGCCCGTGGCGGGTCTCCGCACGCACCCCTCATGCGTCTGTCGCCGCCTGTTTTATCCACTCTTCTTTTTATAGGCCGATTTCGTCTGCTGAATTTCAATCTGCCGCTCGGAGAGCCTGCCTTCCTTCACGCATCCCGCGGACCTGCGTGGTCTGCGAAGGCTGTGAATGGGTGGGTTTCTCTGATTGTGTCGTGACGGCTCCTTGGGTAGCACTCGAAGCCCGCTTACTTCCACTTGCTCCCTTTCATGTGGGTTTTCTCCAGGTTGTCCTAGTGTCCTAAGATATTCAGCTAGTGAATGTCTCCATATATGTGTCCTGCAATGGACTGTCCCCCCCGTTCAGAATGTTCCCCAGCCCCCTGTTGGTTGGGACGGGCGCCAGACCCGGTCCAGAATAAGCAGCTAGAAGATGTTTCATGCGATTGTGAACTGAAGATTCCTCTAAAATAGTGTTTCCCAATCCGGTCCATGTTTTTGCTCCCTCCCAGCATCTGTGTCTGTGGGTCTCCGAGGACTGGATTGGGAAACACAATGGCTGTAGTGTTTGTCTCTTGGTTTCAGCTCTCCAATCCCTGCTGCTAAGATGTCGAGTAAATCGCTTCATATTCTGCTTCTTGATATATTGCTTCTAGCTACATCACCCCCCCTGTCATTTCCCCACCTTCATAAACGTTTCTGCCCAGCTCCACCTCGCAAGCCCCCCCATATCTCCCTGTATCCGACCTCTCCATCAAACATCCATCGTGACCCCAACCGGCTTCTGGACTTCATGACCGGGACCCCTCCCTGGAACAGCACTCCTCAAACATCCATCTTAACCATCCATCTATGCGCCACTAATACTAACTAATGCAAATAACAATTCTTTTCGGAACCCAGCGTCACTGTTTTGAGGCCACTCTCATTAATTGGATTATTTCCGAAGCTTCATTTTCTAAATTGCAGAGAGCCTTTTAATGGTAATAGACACTCATACACGGTGTGCTCTAAACCCACGCGCTGGCCCTGTCTGATCTAACCCATAATAATTCACAGCTGGCATGTGTTCTAGTAATAAGGCCTTTCTTTTTGTTTTGAGTGATCCCTACACTTCCATCGGCGTGACAACGGCCATTCACGCTACCCGCCACCCTTTGTTAATCCTGACGCTTATCAGTCCTCTTCATGACGGCACGCTGGTCGTTTCTAACATTCAGGCTGGAGCAGTTAAGAGGTTTATTTGAAGATGGTAATATTGAATTGAATTGCCATTGCTGACATGGGGGCGGGGGGTTGCGGGGGATTGTCGTAGCACAGTCAGACTGCCTCTTCTGTGTTCTATTTCAGCATCAATACAGAATATCATGAGGTGCCCCCTCCCGAGTAGCAAGCAGTATTCAGTGCTTTACCAAGCATCTCTGTGATGTTCCTAGTACCCATTGACATTTGCATGACTGGGGGGGGTTAATATGTGACAGCCCTAGGGATCTTACATTTCGATAAGAGATGGTCTGTAGGGGACATGAGCCCCTTTCTCCTCATTACCCCCGCCTCTTGTTGGGTCTTGTGCAGAATCGATATCAGTCCCTCATCAGCATGTCCCGCCTGGCTCCAGCGAATTGGGCCTGGGAAGGTCAATGTGCATGCCGGACGCACTCTGCTCCGATGTCACGCTCACCTTCGGTTTGGTGCAGGATCAGTCCCCGTGTCTGGGGGGCTGAATTAATGAGCGGGACGGTTCTCGGTCTGTTTTATCGTTTTATCTTGTCGTTTGTTGAATGTTCCATCTCCTCAGTTCATTTTATCTCTCAATATTCGGGATGTTTCTCCAGCTGTTCTTTAGCAATCACTTGAGCTTTGCATTAAGATTCTGGAGAAAACAAGGCTTTTATTTTGAAAGCACCTCCTCCTTTTTATTTATTTTTAACAAGGCTGTGCATATATCCTATTCATCGCGCATCCACGGCCCCATGTTAACAGGAAGTGCTGCTGGGTGTTTTCTGACCCCTGATAGGCTAGCTCCCATGTGACGCCCCCCCCCCCTCCCTTGCCAGGAGTGTTAAGGAATCACAGTTCGCATCGCCTTCTGGAGTCCCCCTGCCACACCCCGAAGAGATGAACATTCCATCGTTTCAACTCCGGACCTTCTAAAAATACCCCCCCCCCCACTTGAGATAATGGTGCTTTATTTATAGGAGACTGCCGTTTTCTGGGGGGGCAAAGTGTGCCCTGTCGCCTGGTCGCTTCCTGTTGATATGGGTGACCTGAAGTGACACTGTGCAGTGTTCATGTGTGATTAAAAATGGAGGCTGTCTGTTTTACTGTGTGACCTTACTTGTTCTCCCCGTGTTACGCTTGTCCTCCCCCCCCCCCCCCCCCCCGTTTCGAAAGGAAACCCGCTGTTGAGGTTCGCCAGTGGCTGTTGCCTTTGGAGGATGAGTGTGTAGATGGGCTGGTTCTGGGCTGTTTTGGCCTGGTATCCAATGAAGCTGAGTACAGTAGAAACCTGGGTCGCTAGTACCGATCTCTAGCACCTCGCCCCCGCCCCCGATCTGGAATGGACCAGTCCCCCCCATCAGCAGTTTAATGGAATAACCCTCATTCTGATTTCTAAACGATGTAGCCTATAATGGGACGAAGGTTATTCAGTACAAATGAGCATCATTTGTAAACGTGCTCTTTGGCTGAACCTCTGCAAACCCGCACTGGTCTATATTAAACCACCCTACACTGCTTTGCTGTAAATCCCCCACTAATTATGGCAACACAGTTAATTGTAGAAACGTATGATTGTGACTTGCAGGATTAATGGGGCTTTCAAACGTGTCTGTTCAGCAGTTTTCCAGTACAGTAGCTAATGAAGGATGACATTAAAATAGACTTACAGAGTGGAATTCAGAATCTGAGGTGGGTGGGGCTGCTGTGTGCTGTCAATCACATTTTGGTTCCTGTTTGCAGTGATTGACAGCACAAAAACCCACCCACTAGGTCCTGTAGCCCCATTTCTCCCATCAACGGTCCTGAAAATCAATGTGCTGATTATGAATGAGCAACATTTATTTATTTTGTGGTGAAATGTATGATGCAGAATTGTGTTTTGTGTTTAATTCTGGCTGAAGAGTTCCTTTGGTCGTCTGAAAATGTAGTCGGGTCTCGTGACTGCTCGTGGGATCAGCGCGGTCCTGGCCCGCGAGCGAGATTGCCGGCGTGTTTGGGCCTTGTGATTCAGCTGTTCCCATATTTCATTTTCAACGCCTCGTCTGTGTCCTGGTAACAAAAAAATAAAAACACTTCGGGCCTTTCGATCTGCAGCTCGGGGAGTCCGAATCACGTAGCTAGACAGCTGAATCCAGTAGGAGTAGCGGCCGGGCCCCCGCCATCGAGCATCCATCCTGTGGAAGGATCTGCACTGTGACCTACATAGAGGACTGACTGGTCCATCGACCCCAGTAGGCGCTTGCTCCCAGTGGGCGAAAATGGGCAAAACGGCTGGCTGGAGTCTGTCTCACTCTTGTCAGATATCGGATTCGAAATTTGAGGGATGGTTGAAATCCAAGTTATATATATTTGACCTGAAGCTGAACTTCACTAAACTTTATAAGGCTTAGGGATTAGAGGCAGGGATGACGGGCCACGTAGGTTTGTATTAATTCCATTTATTAATTTCAAATTTAATAACAAGTTTTTTGGTGGATGAAATGTGCGCCGCCTTCGGCGAGCTGTGAGAGCTGCTCCCAGGCCTGGCGTGGTTTATGGCTGCCGCTGCTGGTTCACTGATTCGCTGCTGAACACCTCGGCCTGTCTGTATACCTGCTTTCAATGGCTGTTTGTCCAAGTACTGTCAGGGTCCAAGCTATCACTTTGAGGCACCATGGTGTTGGACCGCTAACCATATACAGTATCAGTGAAAAGTTTGGAGACAATTAACCCTAACCTCAAATCCCTGGGTCGGCAGAGTGATTCCCCTCTCCCATTTAGCCATTGAGCAAGGCCCCTAACCCCAATTACCCCAGGAACTGTCTGACCCTACTGTTTTCTCTATGCCAGTTCCATGAGGTGGCCTCCTGGGATGCTTCTCCAGCTGTCCTGGAGGAGGTCCCACATAAATGCTGAGCAATCATTGGCTCAGCTTTGGACTCCTCCAAAACCATCTCTACTATGTTTAGGTCAGGTGGCCAGGTCATGAGATGCGACTCTTATCATTTCCTTTGTAGGCGACTTGGTTTGTCCAAACTTTTCACTGGTACTGTAGATCCTCGAAACTCTTCTCGGTTCATTTGAGCGCACGTCGCTCCCAGCTTGGTGAGCTGCTGCTGGAGCTTGGTCCTCCCTCCCCTGGAGCTCCTACAGTGCCCGTGGCCAGGAACTGCTTGGCATGTGTTGAGTGCTTGGGCAGGCATGACGGACGGACCCTCATTCCAGACTGCAGCCGGATCGGCTGGGGGTCTTTGTCAGCAGCTAAAAGACTTTTAGACCCAGGCTCAGATCTACACCAACGCCTTTCAGGAAGGTTCCACCATCTGCTTTTTTTTTCCATTCTTTCCAAAAGGCTCCCTTTGCATGAAAGACTTGTAGGCTTGTGTTTAATTGATTCCCATTCCCTTAGCACGGCAGCTGCAGATATCTTACGGAAATAAAGACCCGTGTGAAGCCTCGAGCATGTCCCACTCTTGCTCTGGCAGCTCCGCGGTCTCGTCCGGCGTGTCGGGGGTCTGCCTCGGCCTGGCTGACCTTTTATGTTCTTTATTCCCGCCTTTGCAAAGGTGCCAGTGAAGAGGATTTTCTGATGGCACTGCGCACCAATTGACTGATCCTTCTCCCAAAGTAGTCCAGGGTTCCGGCCTAATCTGTAAGGCATTTTCGGATGAGATAGAGTCCAGCGAGGTTCTGTGGTACTCCCAAGTTTATTTTTAGCAGAGGGAGGCCAGCAGAATTTGCGTTTATTCCCTCGCAGGTGTTGGTGGGAAAACGTGCTGTAGGAATGTGATAAATGGGACCGAAGCCAAAATAATGACAAGTTAGTCTGTGGAATTTTGGTGATTAAGAAACTCTTGTTTACCTGTAGCATGGAATTGATAAAATTCTGAACGTGCGTGCTTTCCATTTGTGGTCTATCCCCCCTATGATTACCGTGCAAAGAAGAATCCCAGACGAATCTCAGAATCGCCGTCAGGTGTTACTGAAGGAAGCTTTCGAGTTTTGTCCGCCGAGGCCGAGCAGTGTGCTGGTTGCCTCGGCAACTGTTGCCGAGTGTTTGAGCAAGCTGAGCGAAGGGCTCGCGTTCACCTGAGGGTGAGGGTGGTGCGAGGACGCCTCTTTGTGTGACGGAAGCCGGAACCCGCCGCTGGAGGAGAGGTCTCCAGAGAAGCCTGCAGTCCTTCAGAGCTCTTTCAGGCTGAACACCAGGAGCTGAATGTCAGTGGGAAAGATATCTGACCTCTCATCAGGAAAGAGAGGAAGGAACTCTGTCATTGCCCCCTGCGGGGCAACCTAGAGACCGGCATGGTTCCTGAAGCAGCTGTGTACCTAAATTAACATCCATCCATCCACTCGTGCATCAATCACCTATCTTCTAACCACTTATTATTATTATTATTTATTAACGACTCTCAGCTATAAATGGTCTTTCCTCCACTAGCATCTCCTGCAGGCTGCCTCCTGCCTTGTTCCCTGTGTTTTCTGGGACAGACTCCAAGCCCCTCATGACTAGATAAACGGTTATGGAAGATGGACAGGAGATATACAAATATCTACGTTTTACATAACCAGACAGGGTGCGTTTTGAGGACCAGGGGGAGCTCTGCTGTTGGTGGGGGGGATGGCAGCAGTTAAATGGCCCCCGTGTCGATGGCAGATGATGGGGAGACTGCGTCCAAAGTGCCCTGCGCATGGTATCGGCACAGGTTAGTCGCCTTGTCTGTGTGATGGACACGGGGATTAAAAGTGCTTCACCTTCAGCCGGGTGGATGAAGCGTAAGGGTGTGTGTGCGTGTGCGTGTGCGTGTGCGTGTGTGTGTGTGTGTGTGTGTGTGTGTGTGCACGCGTCTCAGGCGTTTGACAGAAAACATGAGTGTCGGTGCCCACGGAGAGCAAGGGTCCTGCCAGCGCTGTCCGAATCGACACACTTTCCCCAGTCGAATGAAAAGTTGCAGGTTCTCTCTTCTTGTTAATAAATTATTTTTTTGTTCCTTGTGAGAGCTTTTTCATTTGCCGGCACAATTTACGTCAGATTTGTGAAATAACAATGTGGTGGAAGTACCTTTCAGGGGTCGGGGGCACATGCTTTCCTTAGTCGTAGGCGGCAGGCGTGTTGGTGGTGGTGGTGGGGGGGTTTGCACTTTTCCAGTGACGCGCCTCTGAGCAGGAAGAGCGATGTCATCGGGAAGCACCCCTTAAAGTTTGTCGCTGTTGATCGAACCTCACACAGGCCGTAATGACACCCACATCATGTGACAGGTGTCAGAAGAGTTTAGCTGCCCTGTTAAAGGCCATGGTGGTGCTCAATTAGCCAAACCACGGGGAGTCTGCTTTGGGGTTAAAGGTCGTCTGGCTCTGAGTCTGTTAATGTCTCCCCAGTTACCATTTTCCCCTCACAGTTTGTAAGAGACATGCGTTTTGGAGATATTTACTGTGACTAAGCATGGATTTCATGTCTGCTTCAGAACAGTGAAACTTACATTAGCAAAATCATTAGTAACAATTATTTAGACAGAATTACTGGGGTTTGCTGTGGATTTAGAAACTAGATATCAAGTTGTTCCATGGATTAGGAGATCTGCAACATATTTCAGGCCATCTCGAATGGTCCAAAACAGAGGTGCAGATATCTTGAAATGATTCATGGATATCAGCGTATTTAAGGGATTCTTAAATATTTACATGCTTTTAAATGGATCGGAAGAGGTTTCCAAACATCTCGGAGTAAGAATAGATGTCTTATAGGGTCCGTCTGACCCCCTTTATCACAAAAATAGCACAAAATGAGATTGTAATTTAATTTGCATAGATGCCTCTGGGGTCTTTTTCATGAAATTAGGAGTGACTCTTTGAGCTTACGTGCCGCATGAGTAATGCAGAAAAAAATAGCCGACTGGCTTCTGTGAGGAGTCTACGTGCCTCATACTGCGTGCTGATTGTCATTAAGGCCTCCCAGCTGTGTGTGTGCAATTCTGTTTCAGGTGTTTTATGGTTTGCCTTTTTTTACATTTATTTTTTAATCTCAGCCTTTGATTTTTTTATTATTTTTTTTTTTCTCCATCCGGGGCTCTTCATCAGGGGTACTTGATGTATTCCTACATCTTGTTAAACAAGTGAGCAAACCACCTCTGGAGGAGCCTTTGAAGTGGGTGGGTCTCTCACGCACATGCACCCCTAGATCGGGACCATCTCTGCTCACCCGTGTCAGCTGACCTGCCGTAAGCCAATCACAGGCAAGTCGGTTGCTCCACTGGTTCTGAGCTGGGCTAGTGTGTATTGGAACCACGGTGGGGAAGATGGCGCTCTGTTCTCCACCTTCTCATTGCAAATGGCAGCTTTGTGTCAATTTTCCAGTTTTCAGCTATCAGTTTAATTGTTATTTGCTATGCTTGCTTGTTGTCGTCTGAAGTGCAAGCTGTGAATTTTTATCATTTGTATTGTATATATTTCTTTCTTCTGCGATGGGCTGGCCCCCCATCCTGGGTTGTTCCCTGCCTCATGCCCATTGCTTCCGGGATAGGCTCCGGACCCCCCGCGACCCAGTAGGATAAGCGGTTTGGAAGATGGATGGATGGATGGATATTTCTTTCTTGCTTTTTGCCAAAACATTGCGGCTATGTTTGTTTTAGATAGATAGTTACTTTATTAATCCTGAAGGAATTTTTAATGGTTTAATGTAGATGCGACTTCTAGATAAACTACAGAATATGAAATATGACTTTTAGTGTATAATGACTGTTATAATGACTGTATGTACTTACAGTTCAGGGGTCCAGTAAAAATTCTATGCTTCAAGCTTTAGGGATCTGAAATCCATTAAGTAAACCCTGTTTACACAAATCTTACAGGCCTTAGTCAGTTGATTTACCTTAAATTTGCCTTGGCCTGCTTGGTCTCTGTATCATTCACAGATGTCTCAACGGTGCCGGTTGACCCTGTGAGCCAGAATGACGCTTTGCCTGACCGTGGCCCCCTCTGTGTTTGGGTCTTAGTCACGTTCCGGCCCAGCTTGATCTCTGAGACGCTTTCCGTGGCGTGTGGGGTCCTGGGGAGCAGGCGGCAAGGCCATACTTGAAGCATGCCTGATTTTGGACCTCTGGAGTCTCCACGGGGAGACATGGCTGCTGTTGCCATAGTAATCATGTCGTTTGGACAGAGGGGGTTGCCTGACCCATGTGTGCTTAGGGGTTGGATCCTTCTGTGGTCTGCGTGACTGGTCAGTGATGTCACAGTTGGGTCTGTGACGGGCCGGTTCTGACCCCACCTTTCACATACATGTATGTGGTTGAAACTTGGGTGTGGGGGATGCAACATGAGACTGGAAGTCCATGGTCAGCTTTGTGTAACAGAACTGCTTTGGTTGAAGCTACATTGTTAGAAAAGTAAGCACACATCAGGAAATCCGGTGTCCCTCATGGTACATTGTTGGTTCTTGTGATGTCTGTGCTTGGTCGTTGGGTGTCTTGGAGGGGGCGTGTCTGGTCTGAGGGCAGATAGCATGCAGATTGGGGGGAGTGGAGGTTTTTGGAGGGCGGTACTTTGTGGATGTTCTAATTGGTTGTAAATCGGGGTCTGTCTTTGGCCTGTGCCTGTTGTAGCACCTTTGACCTTCAGCGACCTTGAACACTGGCAGCTGCTACCAGATCCGTTAATGTAAACCTCTTTCATTGGCCGCGGTTTGGCACGTGGGCGGTGACCTTTAAAGGCTAAGCACTCTCCTGCACGGTCGCCGACAGTCGGCCGTCAGCCTGAGTCACGAGCCTCGTCGGCACGGAAACGAACTCGCCCCGTAGCTGGCTTGGCCTCCGCATCTCTCCGGCTCCATCCCATAGTCGTCTCCACCTTTCAGCTCCTCCCGTCACCTGCCGATCGGCCGCCCTCTGTTACTAAATGTTATTAGCGCTGCGTAACTACAGCTCGGGGAAGTATGAATGCGTTGCTTTGATCGGCGCCGGGTTTCCGGTGGATTCATCTTCTCCGTCGGGGCGTAGCTGCTGCCGGTGGATGGAGGCGCGATGCCATGCCACCCCGCATTCCTCAGCTTGGGGGCTTGGTTGCATCCATCTTGTCTTCTATTATTCAGTTGGCAGTGGTGCCATGTTCTCCACCCTTTGGTGGCAGCGGGGGGTTAACATCTGCAGCCCATTTCATGGACAGCTGCGGGGGGGTGGGGAATTATACCCATAGCCTCGCTTTTGTTCAAGAAGAGAGCAGCAGCTCGGATTGACATTGTCTTTTTTTGCGAATGCTACCTGAGAGCCTGGATTCCTGTAGGGAGTCTCTTGTGCATCCCAGTGATGTAGGGCTCCCAAGGGTCACCGGGGCATGAGGGGGCAGCTGGAGATGGTGCTGGAGGAAATGGATCCTTTTTCATCCATAACTGAGTCCTCGCTGACTGCCCAGCCTGGCTGCTGCCCTCGGCTGTCCCGCAGGGGTGGGGGGGTGAGGTGGTATGAAGGGGGCGGGGGCAAGGCCTGATGACAGCTGCTAACGGCTACAATCTGGTGATTGTAGGACAGGGTTAGTGCCAGGGGCTTTAGTGTCATGTGATGTGACAGTCTCTCTGTAATGCCAGACTTCTAAAGACAGGCCAGTGTGAGGGAACCGCACTCGCTGATCATGTGACTCCAGAATGCCTCAGATTATAAGAATGCTGGTTAAAGTTCAGCTACAGGGTGTTTTTTGATATATATTTTTTTAATCAGTTTTTAATATGAATCTTAAGCATCTCATTTAGATTGTTTTGACTGTTTGTAGCAATTCGTAATTATTAATGAACTTTTAACCTTTTTAATTGCTCAGTCTGTTTTACTGACCGTTCGCTCACCATTAATACAGCCCAGGTTGCTGTCATAGCATTAAAAGTCAATGTGACTAACTGCTGTTGAACATAGTCTTTTCTCTGAATTATCATGAGAGGTGTTGGACACTAGGGGCACGAAGCCAGGACTCTGTTTAACGCTGCCACCCCCTGGGTGTGAAATGGTGTCGTTTGCATCAGTTTGGAGGGGGGGTTGGAACGCCCTCAGACCTTCAGGTCAGACATTTGACCTCCAGATGTCAACCATCTACATGGAAAGGTAGACGGACAAGCTACCTTTTGGCTCCGGATGTCTTTTCTCACTAAGGAGAAACACATTCTCACACACACATAAGGGAGACAAAATGGTACCCCCCCCCCCACACACACAGTAAAAATAGCATGCCTCATCCCCAGTGAAAGATTGATGGCGCCGTGGTTTGGCTACAGTCCTCTGGTAGACTACTGCGTGAGACTCGGTTCGTCTTTCCGGAGCAGAGGTCGGCTCTTCCAGCACGGTCGCGGGTGTTGTGGGCTTGGACCGGTTTATTCTGAAGGACTGCTCCGGGATCGTTCCTGGAGGGAGCTGAATCAATATCCCGGGAAGGCAAGCCGCAGGTCATAACTCTCGTCGCACGACCTCTCGTCCGAATGCAGAATTCTGATGACCAATTACACGTGAAACTGTTTCATGTTCATTAACACGTACGAGAAATGTAACCATGTTCTCCATCTCCAATAAAATTAGACTGAATATCAGCGTTACACCTGGTTTTCAATTTATTTTCAAGTATCGAGGTTCCGTTCCCTGATTGGCAGACTAATTAAAAAGAGAATATTGTATAAGTCCTGATTGGTGCTTCACTGTGATGTACAGTGTATAGGAAGACAGGAGGCTATAGTTCCATTCTTATTCAAGCCAGTGACTCATAGGCCATTAGATAGCAAGAAAAGCAAGGATGTCAAACTCCTCCAACCATTCCCCTTATGCGTTTTTATTTAAACCGCTGCTGAGCAATTTATCAGAGCGGTCATATAAATTACTCACCCGAGCAGGATAGTTATATCAGATGAGAGACGCATGAAGAAGGAAATTGTTATGCGGGAATAGATTTGTTGTTGGTGCCACTGAGCTCTGCTGGCACGAGGAAATAAAACGGGAAATTTATTTTAATATCATTGATTGATGTTTCAGGAAGATTCTCCATTCGGATGTTCTCCACATCTTAAGCAGCGACTGGCAGGTGACTGGTTCTGGTGCAGAAGACTTTTCAACCAGTGTGGTCAGTCGGCTCATAGGGCTTTTGCTTGTAAAAAAATGATCTGAGTGCAGAATGAAAGATTATTCAACCAGTTGGATGTCTTGGTCCCGCCTCCTCTAGTTGCTTGGACCCATCTCTTCTACAACCTGATTGGTTATCTCTCTGAACCAATCATTTTTCATTCTGCCCTCAGAACATTTTTGTGCAAGTAAAACTCCCACAAGCAGTCAGTGGCATTTTTTATGTTGTTTTTAGGTTCAGATGCTTGGGTATTGCCACCATTGAATCCACGGGAGTGCTAATCTGGCCTTCAGCGTTTGAGTTATGGTCTGCTTTCTTTGGCTTTGTCGAAATCATAAAAATTATCGATATAATTGCTCCCCCTGTTGTTTTAAGCACATGTCATATATTGAGTTAAATGTACCCCAGGACCAGCAAGATCAACATCACTTGATCCCACCTTGTACACTTCAGACTTTATTGCTCTCAGGAGCCCGTCTGTTCTTATTGGCCACTGCCAAGAGGAATGTTAGTGTTGTCGATCAACACTCGCGCCACCCTGGGGTCTGTTTTGGAGCTGAACCTGAAGACCCCTTTGTGGATCTGTAGCTCCTGCATATGTCACGCCCTACCTGTGTTTCCTTCTCAGATCTTTGTTGACATCATCCACCTTGGCACTAGGAGCAGAAGCTTCCCAACTTCATGCAAGAAGTCGTTTGTGCCGGTGCCAGTATCACACAATTGCAATTAAAATATTCATTGATGTTCTTGGGTGAGGATCAGATGTTGTGCGAAGTGTTTCCTAGCATAGGTCTGGAACACTTTAGGGTTTTGTTCAGGTAGTATAGAGGGTTTTGTGGTCACAGGTTGAATTCTTCATTGAATTCATTGAAGTACACCTATGAGCTTGTAGAATCTGGATTTACAGAGTACTTTTTTTCCAACGCTTATCGAATCCTACAGCTTTTGCCACTCCCCTAGTCCCACCCACTCTGCTCCATGGGAGCCAGGCCACGCCTCCCAGCCGACTGGCAGGATATCCAATCATCTACAGCCTTTGTTTGTTTTTGGGCTTGCCGGCCAACAGCATTGGCAGAGGTGCCTTTCCAGCGAGTCTTCATTTTCATTGCTGTCAAACAGCTCTCAGTTACTGGATTTAGTCCTGGCTGCTCTGAGAGATGGAAGACCAGCCTTTAACCTTTGCTGGCAGAGAGAGAAACGCATATGGAGATAGACGCGGGTTTCACTTTTTCAGCAGAAAATCCTTGGGGATGATAAGGGTGTATGTGACATACTGCGTGTTTGTTTTTGTGGTTTTGCTCTTGTCTGCCTGTTCCATGTTTACATACTTTTTGAATCAGGATGACAGTGCTGGCCATATAAATAAGTCATTTTCTGTGTAAATGCAGACTCCTGTTAATACAATTTTTTTGAGGCAACATGGTTTTGACACGACCCCTCACTCGCAGGGGTCCTCCTGCTCTTGTTCTTAGAACCTGGAGAAGTCCCGGTTAGATGGATTGAGTCCTCGTACTGCTCCTCATCGAGACCAGATGTGTGACTTAAAGCGTTTCTTTCTCCAGCGGGACATCTGGAAAAGCTCATGCAGACCTGGCAGATGTTGCATGAGGCGGAGCGTTTAGCAGAGTGCACGACTCGGTCTTCCGGGGCGTGAGACGTTGCCCCCTTTGCTGTTTTTGACGTCCCTGTCATCGTTTTTTTGGTTATCCTATCCGATCGACACGCAGTCCCGCACTTGTACTGCTCACCCTTTCTGTTGCTTGTCCCGGAATGTCTGCAAGTGCAGTGAGGCGTGAATGATGCTGATTTGCTTGCATTCCCTGGGGCCCTAACCATCCCCGTGGCTGGCATACTGCTTGACTGTGAGTCGAGAGGTTTTTGTCACAAGTACCGGGGGCAGAGTCGTGGACATGGGACAGGAGCTGGAGTGCACCGTGCATGTCGTGTCTACAGACACCTTCAGGAGTCGGATACGAGTCAAAAGACGAGAGCCCAGAAGATGACAGTGAAATGTGGGTTTAATTATTAAAGGGATCGCTGCATTCGGGCGCCATGCTTTCGGGACTCTCCGAATGTCAGATAATAGTTTTAATAAATATGAGGACTTTCGAATATGGAGGTGATGTCAATGGGATCATGACACAATTTATGCTGGATTTCTTTGCTTATTGTTCGCAAAGTGACGGCACCACTGCAGTCAGGCGTGGAATGAAATATGGCTGAATGAAATATGACCTCTTCCAATAAGTATTCAGCAGCCATTGGGCTCCAGAGGGGTGGTCGTTGGGGGTCAACTGACCTAACCTCGTGTGTTCTAGGGGGTGACGTGAGCAGTCGGGGAATTCATGGCACGGGGTCCAAGATGCCTCCCTGCGTTTACTTCTCTCTGGGTGAGACCCCCCTGACTGCTTGGCTGTGAAGCAGGACTTAATACAGCAGAGAGTGGCCCTCGCTGAGGGTGCGTTCCTAAGTGCGTGGGGCAGGTAGCTGCTGGCTTTCTGAATAATAACAATCAGCGGGAGTGGGTTTTTTTTCAATCTGGGTTTCAGGGTTTTATGACGTTTTGCTCTGTCCTGAAAGTGAATCCCTCATCTGAAGTGCAGGGCAAGGGGGGGGGGGGGCTGAGAGCATATGTGCATAGGGAGGAGCATGGGAGTGAACAGCTGAAGTTCTTCGGGAATTGCTCCGGTAATCCCGTTATTTAACCCGAGTAAAAGCTTTTATGGCTGTGCCAGTGGGCCTAATGACCGTGCAGCTGCGGGGGCTCCAGGCCCCACCTACGATCGATGGAGGTGGTACGCTCCGCAGACAGATTAAACCTGCCAGCTCTGGTGCTCTAAGTGACAGAGCTTCTCTCAATCTTAAGTGGGGTCGGTCTGAAACACTTACAGTCATTGCCTCAGAGTGACAAGGTGGTTTTCTTTACATGCTAGCAAGGCTGCACGATATCACATTGCGATGTAACTGCAGTGATATGGAGCATGCGCAGTAATCACAAGGGTTTTAGATGACGGGTGAAACATTTGTCCCGATGCCTGCTTTTCAGAACTATACGAGTGTTTACTTGCACTGACAATTTGGTAAGCAGATTAGTAGCGCGCCTGAAAGACTGAGGTGCATATTGTGATGCCCAAAAATTAGTAATCCGTATAAATTCGGCTTATCGTTATGTTTATTAAATTCGGTTAGCGTAGCGCGCCACATGCTACTGTCTTTGTAAATCATGGAAGAAGCGTTGAAGTGTTGGCGAAGGAAGGGACAACTCAGCAGCCGTATCTTTTGAAAGAGGAGATATTGTGAATAAACAAATAACATAAATAACAAATAACATAAATGTTAAAAAGATGTTGGTGGTGTGGCGGAACTTTTTGCAGTTTAAAGTTTGGCGCATTTATTAAACATAACGAAACACCGAATTTATACAGATCGCTAACTTTTGCTGTCACCATGCACCTCATTTATAATTTACATGTACCGCTAATCTTCTTGCCAAATTGTAGGTGTAAGTAAATGTCCATACAGTACTGAAAAGATGGAATCCGGAGAAATGTTTCACCAGACATCTAAAACACTGATGATTATTTGTGCATGCACCATATAATCGCGAGTACAGAGCGATGTGATATAGGTTAGAGTACGGAGCTCAATTTGTCAAAATATGGGACACTTAGCATGGAGGAATGTGGTTTGGGTGGGGGGGTGATGACTGCCTTCTGCTGCTTTGTTTCTGGGGGGGATGGTCTTCACCCCTGATCCTACCGTTCGAGAGCCGTTCATGTTTTCTCCAGCGGACCTGCTATGCTATTCCCGTGCCAGTCTTTGTTGCCCGGTGACAGAAGTGTTAGTCCAAGGCGATGCCATCCCATGTGAACCTAGAGGTAATAATGACACATCACATGGGACAAGAATAGCTGACAGGATGGTAACGAGTTACACCAAGCAGCTGTTGTTAGGCACACTGATCTGCTACATTGACTCATCATACAGGGGTATATTTCCCAAAAGCATACCACTATGCACTATAATAACATTAGCAACTTACATAGTTGTAACTATGTAAATGAATGGTTTCACTATGTAAGTTGCTATCGGCAGCATTTGGGAGATATACACCATATTGGGAGTCGTCATAGAGACCAGCCATACAGACGAAGACCTGTCATAAAGACCTGCCATTGAGATCAAGGGCTTTCATAGTTACCCGCCTTACCTGTCACTGAGGCCAAGAACTTTCATAAAGACCAACCTTACATACAGTTATTGGCCAGTGAGGCTGAGTTACAGATTTATACCTCTTAGAAAGACCTACCATTGAGGCTTTCAGAGAGGCCTGGCTTACAGATGGATACCTGTCAGAAAGACTTGCTATTGAAACTGAGAGATTTCAGAGAAACTGGCCTTACAGATACCTGTCAGAAAGACCTGTCAGAAAGACCTGTCAGAAAGACCTGTCAGAAAGACCTGTCAGAAAGACCTGCCATTGAAGCAGAGACCTGCTGGAGAATGGCATAAATACCAACCATGACATACAGATAGTGACCTGTTGTGATGGCCACAGTCATAAAATGAGGATTGTTTTTGGTCAGTGTTCTTCCAGGCTGGCGGGAACTCATACCCTCCCCTGACTGAGTGGAAATGGAGGCCTGCATGTCCCGATGTGATGAGGTCTGCCCCCAAAGCTTTATGGAAGTGAGCAGATTAACTAGAGCCCTGAGGCATTCAGCATTGTGCCATGATGGAAACTGGGCCCAGAATCGCCCATGTCTGACACAAAGGCAACACGGGTCTCCAAAAGAGATGAGAACCAGGCGATCTACGTTCATTAGTTCTGTGAGACTCAAGATGCTTTCAAATATGGAGGATACTGGTTTATTCCCTATCGTTCATGCCTTACATTGCTTCTAACGATGGGGGTGGTCACTCTGGATTGGGGACGGGGGGGTGTTCTGCGTTCCCCAGGGGCCTGATCCGTGACCCGTCACACAAATTGAGCCTTTGCTGGCGAAACCCAACCTCCGTGAATTTAAGGAGCATCCAACAAGGGCTTGTCTCTCACAGTGGGGGGCTCAGGCAGCCTGGCAGCTGACACGCTGTGGTCGTGGGTCATGTGACCAGTTTAATGTAATTTATGAGCTTAGCAGATGCATTTGTCATAAAACCCCTGGGGGGGGCTGGAAGGTCGGCAAGCTGTGCAAGTGCCTGTCTAGAGTTTAGGGCCTTGTATGTTTTGCTCAAGGAGTCTTATCTATCGATCATCTTTTTGCATCCTGCGGGAGATGAACCTGTCTGGTGTCTTACTGACAGTGGTCACCTGATCCATTTTCCCTGCTGCTTTTACAGTAGAGGGTCACCATGAGTCTGGAGGTCATCTCAGGCAGCATGGACCAGGGGATGCCCTGGAAAATGTCAGACCATTGCAGAGCGTGCACACATGCTACACAACTATGGATGGTGATCTAAACACATGGGGAACTGGAGTAGCTGGAGAGATCTTACACGAGCGCAGACTCCACATACGCAGAGCCAGCGGTGGGAATCGAACTCCCAGCCCTGGGGACATGCAGCTATAGTACCGCCTGTTATACATCCTTGGACGCCTTGTCATTTCGGCAGTATGTGTGGATTATTTCCCAGCCCCCCCCCCCCCCACTACCACACACACACAGAACTGTGTAGCATGACGAGTGTGATTGAAAAGAGAATATACGACTTTTAAATCACCTTAATGTCGCTCTAGGCTGCCGGGGAGGAGTCAAGCAAGAAGTATAGCCTGGTGAGCAAGAAAATGGTCTGAGAGAAACGCTGGAATAGGTGCAGATCATGCTGGGGAAAAGGAGAGAGAGCCCGGAATTCTGTGTAAAATATGTAGAGTGAGGAGGTGACGGGTTGAACTGAGATTCAGTCACTTCAGTTCCCAGGGGTATCTTGAAATCATTCACTTTTTGTGCGTGTTCCACATGCCGTTTTTACACGCGACGTTCCAGTGAGTTCTGCAATGAGAATCGCCAGTGGGCTGAGTGAGGAGGCCTGGATTGGGGCCGGGAAGCGGGAAGGGAGGGGTGGCAAAAACCTCAAGGATATTCGAGGTATTTCCCATTCTGTAGCCTGATGGCAGGACCTCGAGGAAGTCATCTGACAGATGCACGGTGCCTCAAAAGAGAGAAAAACACAGTTGGATAATGACATTGGGGGGGGTTGCTTCTTATTTGTAGGATTTTAAACATCATGGTAGTAGTCGCCCCCCCCCCCCCCCCCCCCCCCCCCACCCCATCCCAAATGGAGGGAAGGGAAGCACGTATAGTCAGTTAATTTTGTCGACACCGATCACCCCGACTGCAAGCTATAAAAGCAGGAGTGGCGGTCTTCGGCCGCTTGAAGTCCAGTGCTGAGAAGGTTTCTCATTGTCCAGCCAAATAGGATAACGGTGCTCAAAATATCAGCACTTTGTGATACTTTTGTCAAGGCGGCGGGGAATTCTTGACAATGTGTTTAAAGTCCATTTTAAGCAGGTTTGCTGAAGTCGACCCTTTTGAGGATCATTCCGTGGAAACCTTTTTTTTTTTTTTTTTAGGGGTTCGTGGTTTTTTGCGGGCCAGACAAACAGATGTTCCTAATTAAATAAAGTCAGACTCCACTTCTGGTGGATCTCACTGGCAACCGGCTTCCCTTCATGGGCATGTTTTATTCTTTTAATTTTGCTTTTAATCGAGTAGATTCTTCTGTTGTGTGGCACTTTAAAACGATAATAAAATGCATATCTTTCCAAAGCAGTGTTGAATCCCCATAAAGCTATGTCCCCCCCCCCCCCCCATCACCCAGGCTCCCAGAGCCGGGCAGTTGATGCGAATACGGCATCCTAGTTCCCTCACTGAAACCCACTCTGCAGTTCTGTGCTGTGACCCTAATTTTTGGGAACTGTGATCCCCTCTACATATTTTTGTTCCTCTTTTGCAGGTCTGTGCATGGAAACTATCAATATGTGAAAGATTAGAACGGGAGTTTTTGAAGGGATGTTCGGAATTGTACTGATGCACTTTGACCCTAATCCCATACGATCTCTCAGCTCTCTTTCTGTACTTTACCGTGTCTGTCGCTCCTCATTGCCACCTGCTGGCTAGGTTAGACCCGCGGGTTAATCTCCCTAATGGAAAGCTCTTTTAATCCAGGGGATCATTTGCGATTGAATGTGGACTAGAAAGGCAATCCCTTGAGCAGCACTGTTGAATTGTTACAGTGCCACCGGGGGGGTGGTCCCTCATCGTCGGGGGGTGGTCCCTCATCGCCGGGGGGTGGTCCCTCATCGCCGAGGGGTGTGACTACAGGTCACTCGTTGAGATTTCGCCTCAGGGTTAGCTGGTTCTCAGGAAAAGAGAGGGGTTTGGATCAGCAGTGGCAGGTTTCTCTTCTTACAAGCAGGTCACGTTCATAAAAATAAAAGACCAAACAGATGCTTGGAACCTTGTGACAGGAAGGGAAGCCTCAGCAGGGACCGGTGCCAAATGCTTTGCTCGATGTCACTTCCTGTAACCCCAGTGGCATTTCCTAGGTTTCATTCGTGAGGAACTCTTTGGAAAAGGAAGTGATATTTTTTTCAGGTCCTCACATACCAGGCATAGCTGTCCTGAAATGATCCGGTGCTTGTGTTCTGGTCCCAGTTGTTGGCCCATATGGTCTTATCAGCACCCGCACGGCCTCCCGGCTCTGTAACCCATCGGTCTGCCTGCCCCACCTCTCTGTGTGCTGAAAGCTCACGACTGTGGGGCCCAGGCCTGCCTGCTCCTCATATCCTACATTATGAGGGATACTGTTCCTTTTCGCATCCCTGCTGGTGACATTTGACATTAGATGGGGTGGTTTTCCTTTTCACTTTTTCCCTTTTGCTCTCCCTCTTTCACTCTCTCCATCTCACTCTCTCTCCCTCTTTCTCTCAAATGCCAAATCAGCGATGATAAATATTGTGCAGGCTGAGCCTCCTAGGGGCCTTCCTGAGCTCCTGCCTGCCCAGATCACACTTCCTGCACGTGTGTGCGCGCGCCCCCCCCCCCCCCCCTGTGCGATGAGTGTGCGTGCCCTGTCCTCTCCCCATCTGCATTAAACCCGACATCCCTCCTCCCCAGCATGCAGCCGCTTCCCGTTCAGAGAGGGCTTTCTGCAGGCTTCCTACAGGTACTTCCTCGTGCAGCTCAAGTGTTTACAAAGCCGGCGTCATCAGACGGCGTCCTGTCCGTGGGAGTGAACACCTGAGCTGGCCACGAGTATCCTGTACGGTGCATAATGGCACATTGCAGCATGTAATAATTAAAGTATGCATAATTAACACAGCTGACATGCAAGAATTATGGAATTCATTATTTTGCGTTAACAAATGAAACACCGACGCAAAGCCGCTTATATTATTTCCATTGGAGTGTTTGGATTAGGCTTCTCAGAGGTTCCTGATAGTTATTATATAATGATTTTGCCCAAGAAAACATATGACTGGGAAAAATAGGAGAATAACCTGTTAGCCTTTATGTTCAGTACAAACACCAAAACAACAGCTGACCTTTAGAGGAATATTTGAATCGTCTCAGTGGTTTCTGATTGGACGGCTGACTGGAGCTCTCCACTCTGATTGGACCTGTAGTTCAGTAATGTTTATTTTTAAAGCAGGGCTTGATTTCCTTCAGTGCGCTCGATGGAATAGGGCTGAAACATCCCTGGATTGATGGAAACCAGGCAAAACAATTAACGTAAAACAACAAAGGATACCTCCGGGACACCTGCCGTAAAACACGACAAATTTACGCTTTCCCTTTGCTGTGCTTTGTGTCGTTAAACTGATTCACTTAATTAATGCTACATTTTCCACATAAGGATGGAAAATGTTTTAAAATATTAACGATCACTATTTGGGAAACTGATGAATGACATGTGGACGTGACACAGATGTGAAAGGGAGAAGGCGTCCGTTAGAGAGCGTAGATAATGTGTCTGTTTTTATTTAAATGCACTGAGAGCCGGCCTTCCACATGTCGGACTGTGAGCGTTAATATACGTCATTAGCCATGTGTTAACACATGCACAGAGACCTGTTATTCTTCATTTTGGATGTGCGTTGTAATATATATAATAATATTTACACAAATTCACCTCTGGAGGCAGATCTTCCACCGGCTGCTCACGTAGCATTGAGCGTCGCCCATCAGCAGTAAGGCTTCATGTTTACAACTGCAGCCCCAGGACCTGCTGCCCGGTTAGTGGGTTTTAGCTTTGCTGTCTCTGGGAGCTTTCCAAGCATTTCGCTCACCAGATCACATCTGTAGCTGACTTCCTCCACGAAGCATGTTGTCCCTCCCTGGGTAGCACTGCGGCTTCTTCACTCCTGATTTGTGGGTCCGAAGTTTGCTTCCTTTTTGTCTTTTGAGCATTGTTTGTGTGTGTGTGTGTATGGCTTATGTATGGCTTATGTATGTATTATATTGTGGGCTGGATCAAATGTCCCTCCAATGTAGTAAAGAACCTGCCATTTTGGTGTTATGGAGACCATTATTTCAGTCCCCTTAAGGGGAAACTGAATTTTATAAAAATCTGTGACTAAAAAACTAAAAATGCCATAAGTTTCATATTTTGTTTGGTTACTTATGGTGAAGGTCCTTGAGTTGGGATATTAGGGTTTTTCCCATAGAAATGAATGGAGAGTCTTCACAGAGAACCGAATGCAGATATATGTGTGTGTGGTATCACTAAATCTCCCATAGTGTGATTGTGTGCCCTTCGATGGACTGGGATTATGTTCAGGGTGTTCCCTAATTTCCTGGACCCTGCACTGGATAAGCACTTCCGGGAATACAGGCGAAACGCATGCAGGCCAAGCCTTCCCTCAAAAGTCCACCAGCAGTGTATCTGGTGGGCCTGAGGGCTCAGCCCAGTGCTCACAGGTTGCTTAGCTCTTTTGCATGTTAAAGCTGCTGATTATAGCACCTAAAACTTGCTTCCATCTCCATTTGGCTGTATGGCTTTGGACCTCAGCACCTATATGACTCGTAGTAGGTTATGTCCACCTGCTATCTTCCATAACTGCGTTCCCTGATCCGGCCCTACAGGCTGGCATGTCTGTCCATCACAGGGCTGAGGCTCAGCACTGAGCTCTTCATAGATTACAGCCAAACGAGTGTTTTGGGGCCACAGAGGGAAACTGAAGTTATTGCATTAAGCCCAGTTTGCATGTGAAGAGTATGCAGACTCCACCTGCATGTGGGATTCGAACCCCCAATTCTAAAAGCTAGGTCTGCAAAATGACCACACCACCCTAGACCGACTAGAGGTCGATCAATGTGGGTTTTTTAGTGACCAATGCTGTTTTATTTTGCGGGGGGTTCGAGGTAGAGCGGAAAAATAACAAATATGCAACACAGCTGCTCAGTTTTAAATATTTAACATTAATAACATACAAAACAGTCATTTACTGTAAGTGTTACACTTTCAACAAGGACATGCAGCATTTTAAAAGTAATTTGGTGCCATCTCTGGCATTTTATGAGTCAACTTCTGACAAAAGTAACAATGTTTCACAAGTGAGATCGTTTCAGCTCCGGCGACGCTATCAATCAACTGAAACTGACGTGCGCCGGTGATATTCAGAACTCTTTCGTTCACCACTGTCGTTGCTGATGAAACACGCTACAGCACTGAGGAAGTGAGCAATCCATGAGGCTGTGCGCGACCCTCACTGTATCAGCCATGTAATCGCATTAACCGGCCAATGCCGATGCCGTAAAATGCTGAAAAATCTGCCACTTTATTATTTTTTTTTATTTTCAGGCCGAATTATTGGTCGACCTCTACAAGGTAATATCCTCCCTCCCATTCGTGACTCTGCTTGTCAGCTCTGGCTTGTGTTTAAATAAAAGCGCAGATCAGAGCTTGTTAAATCTTCCCCTAGCTGTAGTGTGTTTCAGTAAGATGTGACTGAACTATGGGCATCTTAAATTTGTTTCTAGGGATGATTAATATTCAGCACCAGTCAGCAGATGCTCGCTAACGATCGAGGCCACCTGAGTGCGTCTTACTGGTTTTTATGGCTCCTGTGCCCCCCAGGAAGATGAGACCCTCCACCAATCCCCCTGACTGTCAAATAACGAAATAAATAAAACAGACCGTTTGTTTGTTTGTTTCCCCAGTATCCATAAGCAACGTGTTCGGGCATGTCGGACGGACCGTTCCACTTCTCCGCTGTTGGGGTGACGCTTGTTATAACTAAAGCATGCGACCCAGTGGTTTATTCCGGGAAAAAAGAAGCAGTGGGGAGGCAGCATCCAGTTTAATTAGCAAGCCAGAGTCGGGGGGAGCGGGACAGAGGCGAGGGAGGATGTCGCTTTCGGACTCTCTGCTCGGCAGCCGTAGGTGTGTCTTTGTAAATGCAAATCGGGCCGTTGTCCTCTCACTCGTTGCCCACGCGCCGGAATTGCTGGCATTTGCCCTGAAGCGCAAGAGGACAACAGCAGTGTGTTGCAGCCAGGAAGACCTTTTATGATTATTTTATATGTATATAAAAAGAAGTTCCGTTAATTCCACGGGAGCGTCGGCTCGCGTGTGACCGGGAGCTCTCGCCTTGCCACCGTGGGAACCGAACATGCTCGGTGAGTTTTGGGGCGAGGAGACATTTCAGTTGTGTGATCGTGGATTCAGAGGAACCATGAAGTGGGATCAGAGGTGGATGGTTCAGGTCCAGAAAGTAAAAATACAGACCAAGATTTTGTTTAAATCAACTAGTTGAGTAAAAAGAGTCAGAGGACTCGAATCCTGGTCTGGGTTTTGACTTTCTGGACCTGAACTGTCCACCTTTGCTATTGATGTTTGTCTTGCTGTCCTGGATGTCTTCAAACGTCCTAGCAGAGAACTTATTTACTGAACAACAATTCCATTCTGATACTATACCTTTCACAATTGACCGATCTGTGGTACCCCAGCGGCTAGTTGGCCAGAAGTCAGCTCACTCTAAGTTCCTTCGGAAGATTAATTCAGTGTACGGCATGGTCACATTTTCCCCCCAGAACCAGATGAAGTTCTGAATCCGATCGGGTTTCCCGTCGCTTGCGGTTCGCAGGGATTGGATGGCTCCTCCAGCCACGCCCCCCATCAGCACCAGCACCCTGGACATCCATTGGCCTGAATTAGAGGGAATCTTGTCATCTGGCTGGAATTGAGTATTTTTGGCATCAGCGCCTCAGATTAGAGCGGAAGGGGCCTGTCCAGACATGCTGGGTCCCAGATGTCCCAAGTGGACCCCAGTGTATCTGGGACCAGTCCCAGCAGGTTTGGATCCCGCTCTTTTCAGCCAATGCCGCTGTCATGGGCGCCGTGGGAGAAGGAAAACGCAAGTGTTTATATAACAACACCCATCCATCTGTGACACAAGAAATGTTCATTTTCTAGATTGATTTATCAGGTCTGAAATGGGGGTCCTGTTTCTTTCAGCCCCGTGTGGCACCTCAATCTGGATGACAGCGATGTGGGCGGGAGTGTGACTGAAATGGAGTTGATGAATTTGCATTTTGTAATATGCAAAGAGAACATTGTTTAGATCCGGGTAGATTATGATGGACTGCAGATGTCGCGCCTGAGAAAACGCCCGCATTGCTCGCCGTTGGCTGCACAGAGGCGACCCTGAAATCTCACACATCTCTCAGTCTTCGGTGGCATTTTTTAACATCCTCTGTTCAGATCTGATTGAAATTGCTCCGGATTGATTTTAAATAGACTGTTTATCTATTTTGGTGTCAGCTGCCAACTGTCAGTCTTTATTTGTAGCTCCACCCTAATGTACTTTTATTTTTTTCTCTCCTTTCCCCTCCCTCTTTAATTACAAATGAGCCTGTTGGTGACAAAATTGAATTGAATAACAAAAACCTAATGGATTCACGATGTAGTTTGTGCAAATCCAGATAAGCCTGCAAAAGGCACAAGATTTCAGTGACTCGCAGTACCTGTGATTTGCAAGCTTAAATGAGTTTATTAATGCATTGTTACCATTGTCATAATTACAGGTGTGTGAATTATTCATCTTATTATAAATAAAATAAAGAATAGAATCCCTTAGGCAGGTTGTAAAAGCATATGCGTGCTAATCAACGCAAGCACAGTTAAAACCTTGGATTATCACATAAACCTGGAGAATATGGTGGAGGAAGGGTTTAAACTGCCTCTCGTTTACTCCCCTACTCATTATAATCAGCAGGGAGGCACAGTCTTCCCTCCTGTTTTTAATGGGTTTTACTTTCTAGCTGTCCACAGTAGAAGCCCATTCGCTGTAGGGGCGCTCCGCAGAGAATTAAGAAACGGAATTCCGAAAGGTTGGCATTCCACAGGGGAGAAGTGGATGGAATTTTAAGGGCAAAGAAAGGAACAGAATTCCAGGGAGTGGAGTCGCTCCACAGAGCAGAAAGGAACAGAATTCTCGGGAGTGGAGTCGCTCCACAGAGCAGAAAGGAACAGAATTCTCGGGAGTAGAGTCGCTCCACAGAGCAGAAAGGAACAGAATTCTTGGAGCGGAGTCGCTCCACGGAGAAGAGAGGAACAGAATTCTCGGGAGTAGAGTCGCTCCACAGAGCAGAAAGGAACAGAATTCTTGGAGCGGAGTCGCTCCACGGAGAAGAGAGGAACAGAATTCTGGGAGTCGGTGTACCACATAGAAGAAAGGAACAGGATTCTGTAAGCTTTGGGGCAAACGCAAAAGGCAAAAGCAACCCTGCACAGAATCTTCCTGAGTTCACAGCTGAACTTCCATACACTTCATATACTATAACATCATCATCTTTACCATGGCAACCTGAATGTCCTTCTCAGTGGTACAAGCAGTGATTTCTTTCCTTTGGGATTTGAGGGGACCACCTCTTGGTGTGAAGTCTGCTTCTGCAACCAGGATAGCCCGTAGCGTTGCTCGGTAACAGCTGCACCCTGGGGTACTTTAGTCCAGTAGCAGAAGAGGTCGGGCAGAAAGGTGTTTCATCACCGCAAATCTGAACGCCGTAGTCTGTCCCTCCGTCTTTTCTCGCCGTCTTTTGCATACGCTGTATGTTCGTTAGTGTGAATGTTGTTTACCCGTTTCTGCAGTACACCGCAGGTTTCATCATTATAAAATCACGGTAATTGTGTAGCAACCATGGGGATTAATTCTAAAAAGGTGTGATCAGGTGAAGACTTTAAAAACGACGTCATGTTTAAATACAGACGGGTCCGGCATGTCTGTGATGGAAGTATTAAATCATTTATGTCATGCAGAAATCTGGCTGGTCATGCGTATTTTATTATTAAGCACTTAAGTACTCAGCTCTTCAATATTGTGCTAATTATTACTTAAAGTACTTCAGAGGCATGGGCGTTATTGAGTGGCCTGTGTTCACACTGATAGGCGTTACTAAGCTACTTTTTTAATGACTTTTTAATAAATTTAAATGTTTAACTTCTGATTATTGTACCAGTTAAATCCATTTTTTTCCTCCTGGGTCTAATGTTCCGTTACAGGGAACCTTAAGTTAGAGGAAGCTCAGTCGGGGATGTCTGACACGCACAGGTGTGACTTCCTGCGGCGCTAGTGAGCATGTCATGTGACTGGGGCCACCCCCCGCGGCCCCAGGTGTCAGTCTGTGTTTTTAATCACGGATGATGTCGTTTTAAAACGAGGTCGTGCTTTAAGAGATCCAAGTCCGACGGGTTTGAGATGTTTTACCGCCTTTAATTTTGGAGTAAAATGAAGTGTTTGTTAGCGGTGATTCTTGAGGGGCTTAGCACCCTGCAGAATGTCCTTTAGCCCCTTCCATCCCAAAATAAGTATGCTAATAAATGTATTAGTGTTCCTCTCCATTTTCATTAAAGTAAAACCCGACCCGCCTCAGGAAAGGTTTAGCCAGCTCTAGTGCTCAAGCAGTCTTTGAGTCCACACCAGAAAGAAGAGATTTGCTCCTTCCAGCTCTTGTTTTCGGAACTCCACCTGCATCATAGGGTGCCGTTCCACACGGGGGTTCAAGATACAGTGACTGAACCCTATGTGTCAAATTTGGGTGGGCTCCCCTGGGGGGGGCCATGCCGCATGGGGCTGTGGCCCAGCGGCGTAGGAGGGAAGCATGAATCATCTACCTTTTATTAATTTCTTTCTCTCATTTTCTCCCCTCTCCCCCCCTCTCGGAGGCTGTAGGGCAGTTGCAGGCTTTACAGAGCAGCAGCCAGGCCCCCCCCCCCGTCGCTGACAGAAAGCTACATAAACGCCCGAGAGAGCTATTAACAGCCGATTCCTGTATGTAGGACGGCACCACCAGCATTTAGGATGTCGATCTAAATTTGAAGGAAGCGGCTGTTGTACCCCAAAACATACGCTGTTACTCAGACACTGAGAGTATAAGCGATTGAGTTTCTTGGTGGGGTGGGGACATGGTTACCATCTGAACACTAAAACTGTGGAGACAGCGGTACCCCCCCCCCCCCCCCCGACTGTCCTGCAGCTGCTTAAATATTTCTGTGTTTTCAGGCCCCCGTTGAGTCCCAGTGTCCGTGGCTCTGGCTGGGTGCCGGATCTCCTGCCCGAGACTCTAATTAACTCTGTGAGACTCGTCACCTCTTCCTCACCAGCGGCGGCCTCTGTTTTGCAGACATGCATCTATTGGAGTTATTTTCATTTATTTCATTATTTCCCAAAAGTGAGTTTTACGATGCATCACCCTTTACGCCTTTATACAATGGGATCTTCACTGAAGCATATTAATGCACAGTTGCAGGATAAACTTGGGACTGAACCAAAAACCTCCCGTACTGCTGCGCTCATTGGGAGACCATAACTCCATGGGAGGGTGCCTCTGAATTCTGGGGGGGGGGGGGGGGGGGTCACACTTTGCCTCTGCACATTTACCGAGGGGGAAACAGGTGTTTTTAGGGGGAAAAGGGTAATTTAGCGATATAAGGGATTATAAGTTACAATAAATAAGTACATTTAGATTTTAAAAATACCCCAAATTCATTAAGCTAGTTGGCCTCAGGTACTGTGGTCTGTCGCAGAACATAAAGAGTTAAATCAAAGTACTCGGCTGAGTGGTTGAAACGAAACCTTTGTCTGCATTTGTACTTTCTGGACCTGAACTTTCCACCTCTGTCTGTAATGAATTACTTTTGTGAGCAATTTCCCCAACGCTGGTTATAATACATACATAGTGTGTGTGTGTGTGTTAAGCAGTTCTCTGTGGTCTGCCATGTCTCCAGTTAAATCTATCCTTGCATTCAACGCCAACCTGGAAAACGCAGCTCAAAGTTTCCAGCGGGAAGATCGTTTGCGGCCTTTTTAATGACACAAAGCCCTGAGTTCAGCTGTCGCGTGAACGCGGGAAGGGGGTCAGCCGATGATCTCACAGCCACGTGCCATTTAAAGTGGTGCTTTGGAAGCATTCAGGAATGTTTCAGCCTGGCTCGCCTCTCGGCGGCCCTGTCCTGGAGCGCTACGGCCAACACTGCACGCGGTTTGTGTTACTTCTGCTGTTGTAGCTTCAGTAATTACCTGACTTGGTTATCGCCTCACCTGTAAACCGGGTGCTAATTACTAACTGCACTCTGACAGACGGTACTGTGGTGCCTGAGGGCCAGAGCTGCTGACTGGTTGGCCGTAGAAGCTTCTAGAATATTCTAAGCTCCTTGGGAATTTTTCAGGCCGACCTGTGCCTACTTTGGGTTCCCCCTAACCCCCCCCAGCGGGGGTCCTTGTTCCCTCTCGGTTCGTCACCCCAGGCAAGTTTGGGCTGACTCTCCACTGGGGTTGGCCAATTCTGGGAATTTCCCCATTAATTCTTGTATATTCCCGTTAATTCCCATGGAAAGTTTCCAATATAAAATAGTTCCAAAATTTTCCAGCTTAACTTCCCACGGAATGGAAAGTTTCTGGGAAATTTCTGGACGTTTTCTACCCCTTTGCAACCCAACTCTGCACCCAGTGAGGTCACTTCCTCTTTGTCCTGACAGTCCGGCAGGAGGGAGCAGAGCCTTCTCACTCCCCAGCCGTGATGGCGGAATAATGGCTACCTTAGCGTACACTGACCATCCCCGCCAACTCCCACCGTTAATGATCCATCACTAGCAGTTAACCTCCGACTTCCGTCTTTGTGTCACGTTTCAGAAACAAGTTTTAATATTTTTATTTATTCGCTATTTCGCACCCAGCGCCAGAAGTAATTATGATCAGTTATTTCATTACCTACAGCAATTTACAGCCATGAAATGATTAGGGGGGGGAAATGAATGATTCATTAATCCCAATTAGTATTATGGATATGAATTCATACTGTTATCTGAGAGGCACAAATGAACCAAGTTAGCATCAGCATATCTAGTTTATTTGAAGAAGTGTAAAACTGTTGTGTGTCTTCTAACCGTTTGCAGGTCCTCTGTGTGGGTTAACGCTAGCACTGGGGGTGAGAAGGCTTTCGGGGTGGGGTGGGGCCCTTAAAAAGTGAGGGGTGGGCCCCTCTCAGCTCCATGCTCTCCTGACTTGACACTGGCTCCCTGCCTCTAATGGCACTTTTTTGTCTCTCTGTACCAGGTGACATCACACAGAAAGGCTATGAGAAGAAGAGGGCGAAATTAATCGGGGCTTATCTGCCACACCCGCCAGGTAAGGTGTGATGGGGGGGGGCGCTCTGTCATCGTGGGCGGGGCTGAATGGACAAGAGAGGGCGCTGACAGCTCCCATATCCAGGGATACACCAGGGACCTCTCCGGGCTGGAGGGCCAGATCGAAGGGGGGCTACTTGGGAGAGAGCAGTAATTCTCAGTCCTGTTCCTGCCCCCCCCCCCCCCCCACCAGGATGTCTTAATTCCAACCCACACTGCTTTCAACCTGCCACATTAATTATTGGCCTGTTAGGACCATATAAGCCTGATCGAGGTGGAGTTGGAATGAAAACATTCTGGCAGGGGGGCAGCAGGAGCAGGATTCAGAACCACTGGGTCAGAGGAAGATCAGGGTTTAGCCTGAGAAATGGTGATGATTGTTTTCAAAGAGATGGCATATGAAGAAGCAGGACCCTGTCCACCTGCCCGTCTTCATTCAAGTAAGAGAAAGTTTTTAAAATTTCTTTTCAGGGGTAAAATTTGGTTCGCGTTTTAGGCCTTGGGCAGATTGTCACAGGGTAGATTCTTGTCTCCTTAGCTTAGGAACTTATTAACTTAATAAGTTAATAAATAAAGATCCATGACTGTGGTTATTGTTGCATTTCCTGTTTCGCTGCTGTTTCAGTCCCCTGGGCAGGATGGATGTCAGACAGCACTCCACAGCGTGTCTATTTGCAGCTCAGAGGCTTACTGTTTTGACGAGGATTATTTTTAAAAGTCCTACAGTTGGGGACAGGAGGATCTGAGTTTGACCTCGACTAGCTGCCTGAAATGGGGTCTGCTGATTTTGGCGTGTTATTTACATTAAGGGTGGGTTCTCTGGGTACTTCCATGGAGTATTTAAGAAATATCCGGTTGTCTGAATGGGTAAAATTAAGTTGCTTTGCATGAAAGTGCAGGCTGATCGGGAGATGAATATTCATTGGGTCTTAATTACATAGTGCCTCTCCAAGTGGGCAGATTTTTCCCAGAATCCTTGAGGGTGCCTAAAGCTCCTTTGTGTAGGGACTACAATGAAAAGCGCATTCGAGAGCTTTTGTAAGGGGTGGGTGGTTCTGACAAGGCGCATTTGCTGCGAGATTACTCTAAGGTTTCTGTCCTGGGGGGGGGGGGCATACGGGCATCTCCCTCGTGGTCAGAGAACATTCTGGAATCGAGGGTGCTTGTAGCTGCTTGGCCTTCTGACCTCTCAGGATGCACCAAGGGGAGGTTTGTGTTGATGCCCCCCCCCCAGAGGAAGACGTTATCGGTTTTCAGACACACGGGACCAACAGCTTGTGTCGCCAGTTTAACTTGCACGTCTCGCATTATTTGGCCGCTGCATGCAACAGGGAGGTGGTGAATCAAAACAAACCTGTTAGCTACTGATGCAGATCGCCATAGCAACCATGTACAATATGTCTAGCAGTTACAACAGCGGCAGAGTTGCCACTACCCCCCCCCCCCCCCCCAATTCCGATACGGAACCTGGCGAGCCGAGGCCTTCTGCCATCTTAGTGTGGCGTCATGCCGCGCCAACAGATGCTGTCGAGCATGACCATGGTAAAAGACTTTCTCACTCGCCTGTGGTTTACCTCGCCTGTGGTTTATCTCGGCTGTGTGTCACGCCGTTCCGACGCCGTGGGTGGCCGCGCGTGGCCCAAATTAACGGGCGTCTGATTAAAAGCCTGTTAAATGTTAAATGTCAAATCTTTGAAGGCTGGATTTCCAACATTGTGCATCATATCAAAGAATTAACTGGGAAAAGGCTCAAGGAAAATTTAAATAGCCTTTGAGAGCCTGGACTGTTGTTCTTAATGAGGAAGAATGTAATATTGTCAGATACAGTATGTAGTTAAAATTATGACTTTGGGCCATAAATACAATTATTATAGTAATGACTGGTATGAACGGGTAATTTTTTATTTGGATGGGAATGTTTGAAAGGTTCTCCCAGGTGCCATCAGAGAATGTACCAGAATTCTGTTATATGAATCAGTAACCCAGCAACCATCCAGAAATTTCAGCATCAGCATATCTCAGAGTAAATTCAATAACACTGCAGTTTTTATGAGGATATTCACCTCTGTTTCAGCTGAGCGGAAACCCACGATTATTAAAATGAGAGAAATTCAGATTAATAAAAGGATTCGCTGGCTTTATTTCCGTCACACGCTGCACTGTAGCGCCCCGTTTTCTGAAGTCGTAAGACATCGATCACGGAAACTTTGTCTACCTGAACTTCATATGCGTCTCCAGGGAGTGACATCTGTCAGCCTCCGTCGGCATAGCGACTTGCTTGCGTGACGTCTAGCTACCAGGTAGGATTTAGGGTCCTGGGAAGCTGCTGCCAGATGGGGTGTGAAGGAGGCATGTTGGAGAAAATATTAGGCATGGGCACAGCGTGGGATATTCATTATTTAGAGCCTGAAGTGAGGAGCAAGGTGGAATTCTACAATGTACACAAGCAGAATGTGGTTACACAACGCTCTTTAAAGATAAATACATTAACACGCATCGATATGGATCAGTCCCAGTGTTTATACACAACTTAAGGCTGCGTATTATAGGACGGTGGATTTAAAGGAGAAGAAACCTAATGCATCATGTAATCGTTTAATACACCAAAAAGCCAAGTATTAGCCAGGTGATGGCTCGTTTTATTTAACTGTTTTATTCTGTTAATACCGTAAATGGGATCCGTCCTCAGAATCCAATAAATGCTGCAGGAATGTTATTACTTTTTGAAGGCAGGGAGCCAGCACATGAGTGTCCTGGGTGGACCTGACAGTGTCAGCCACGTCCGAGGACCGAGCTGAATTCCATCTCGTGATCCTCTTACTGCGGTAATTAATACGAAATCCTCACGAACAGGATTCTCCATGAGGGAGATGTGTTTTTTTTTATTAAAATCTGGTTGTCTTATAAGAAGCACTTCCGGAAAGTGACTTCATTCTAGGGCTGGATGGCTTCGCCGCGATTATATGGTGCATGCGCGATAATCACCAGGGCTTTAGATGATGAACAAAACGTTTGTCCTTGTGCCTGCTTTTTGGCACTATAGGACTCGTTACTTACACTCGCAGTTTGGTAAGCTGATTAGTAGTGCAACTAATTACGAATATTACTAATCTGTATAAATTCTGCGTATTCTTATGTTTAATAAATGTGTCGGGCTTTAAACCGCAAAAAGTAAAAACAAAATTTTCGTGCGTACGCACCGTTTATAAATGAGGCCCCTGGTGATTATTGCGCATGCGGCATATAATCGCAAGTACATGAAGATCTGATATTGTGCAGCCCTACCTCATATGGGACACTGTGTTCAGGTGATTCCAGCCACCTCCTGGCATGCCATATACCTGGGTATCACCCCCTGCTTTTGGCTGACGGTACCACAGAAGCACTAATAACTGCAAAATTGAATCGGATTGGTGGGGTCTTGAAGTGTAATTCTGCATCTGGCCTGAGGGTGTGCTCTACTGTTCCTATTCTAGTCTCTTGATTGGTCAACTTGGATCAGTGCCAGTCCAGATGACAGGAGAATGAGTGATGTTCGGCCAGGGGCAAATCGGCCAGGGTGGGTGTCCGACCTCGCCGGCGTGTTGTGGGAAATTGCTGAAAATGAAGAAGAGGGCTTTCGGAGGAGCGGGAGGTTGTACGATTTTCGGCGTCCTAATACTGCTCCTCCTGTTAGTGGTTTGCGTCTGTTCCGACCTCCGTGGATGGTAATGGGGTAATTTCTGTTGAAGTGGAACGTCAGCGGGAGCATCACGCCACTTGTCCCTGGCTCAGCGCGGTTGTTACGGTGACCTTGTCATTGGGCTCTAACTAGAGAGTGGCAGCTAGATTGTTTGGCCAGTAAGAGGTGCTTACTGTTGCTTGGACCCACCTTTTCTGCAGTCTGATTGGTTATCTCTCTGAACCAATTATTTTTCGTTCTAAACTCCCATGAGCTGCTCGTCCCCGAATTGCCAGTGGTTGGTGCCATAGAGAGCCCCATGCGAACGGGGCTCTTGGAGTTCGATGTCCGGAATCACTCCCAGCCTTCAGGGAGGAGGTATTAATACCCCTGGGAGATTAGCCTGTAAAACTTGAGGTTTAATGCAAGATCCAGATGGTCTTTGGGCGCATACTTCCCAGAGTGAAATCAGGTTGTGTAGCTGCCTTTAATTTTCGCTCATCAAACAGTATTTATTGACGTTACAAATGGATGTCCCCTTCTGGGACATAAACCAACAACCGACACGTTCAGGTCGACATCTTTAGCCACCCTGCCCCCTGCTGCTGGAGATGAGTAAAGTCAGGACTATCAGGGCCTTTCGCCAAGGTGTACCTGTGCTTCTCCGTGAGTGGAGTTACCTTTGTAATCTGTCTTGCGTCGGTTAGCTAAGAGGCTGCAGTGGTGGTCCTGCAGCTGGAGTCTGGTGAGACAGCACATCTGTTTGGATGGCCGAGGAAGGAAAGCTCACCTGTCACTGAGCTTTGATGGACGAGCCAACAGCCACCCCCCCCCCCTCCCCGAACACTGGCATGTGGAGCTGTGCCTGCGCTCAGAGAGGCTGCACTGCCGTTTCGGGAGGGGGCTTAAATTCACCTCTGTGCCACTATCTATGCCAAAGCCTTTTAACTGTTGTGTCCCCTCACCCTGCCCCCAACTGCACACCTCCCTGGACTTTCTCACAGCGGTCAATATCCGAGCACATGACCCCCAGGTCACACAATCCTTCGCCTGTTTTATTGAATCGACGCAGCCCTCCTCCCTCCACACATGAGCACCTGAGGCTGAAATTGATTTTCTACCTCATTTACCTGGATGAGCTGGTCTCCGGGTCCTGCTGCCTGGGCTTTGGCGTCTTCAGCTGCTGCCAGTATGCAGGCTGAACCCCGGGGGGGGGGCACGTGGGTGGCATGGTGGCGTTTTTAAAAATGTTATTTTACTTCCTAATCAAGCGAACCTGCATGTTAAATACTTGTGGTAACACTTTCTATGAATGCCATGTCTAAGAATCTATGAATACATTTATGACACATTACAATGCATTCATAAAGCATTGTAAACTTGGTAATAAATATTTCTCAAAAGGCATAACACCATTATAGTCATGTTTATTATGCATTATGAATGCTTTATGAAGCTCTGATCTATAACACACTATAGATGCCTTCATAATCCAGTACAAAGCATCCTTAATTTTTATACTGACGATTATAATGCATCATGAAGGTGTCTATGGTGTGTTATAGATGAGAGCTTCATTGGAACTTATGAGGTATTATAATCAACACTATAATGTCTTATGACTGTCAATAGAAAATGCTGTAATGCTTTATTCTTATACCGACGATTATAATGCATTATGAAGGTATCTGAACTGCATTATAGATGAGAGCTTCATTGGAGCTTATGAAGTATTATAGTCAACACTATAATGCCTTATGACTGTCAATAGAAGATAATGTGATGCTTTATTAATTCTTATACTGACCATTTCAATGCATTTTTAAGGTATCTATAATGTATCATAGATGACGGCTTCAAGTAAAATGTTACCATATTTTTGAATATCCTTTTTATTTTTCCTTTTTATGTATTTTTATATGTTTCTACATTTTAGTACTTATTCTGTGAACTTATATTATTTTAGTTTCCTAATCCTTCTCGCGTGTTTGAGTAGCAGCATTTTCACGTCACTGCTGGAGTGCCAGTGCATTCACACACGTAGATAAAATTCTTCAATCTTGCTGTCTCCACTCTCCTCTCTCCCCCCATCTCTTTGACCGCCTCACCCCCGCCCCCTGCCTCTACAGGCACCGGCCCCCGTCTCTCTCTGCTGGGTGCAGCGCTTTAACTAAATAAACTTTGGGGCGGCCGCTTCGGATCAATAGTAACGAGATTGGTCAGGCATGCTTTTCCAGATGTGGCGTAATGCAGGTGGCACACCGGAGCGGGAAGTGGGGGGTGTTCTTTCCCAGAGAGCATGGTGGGAGCTGTAATGGTCCTACAGACAGCCTGAAGCCCACAGTGTTGGGGCTCCTTGGCCCGACAGGAGCTGCCTGATGCGGAGGCAAGATATCATCAAACAGCCGTCCACAAAGCCACGCTGATCATGTGATCTGTCCCCACCAATAGCGTGAAGGCGGTGTGTTTGACTGGAGGCTGCCCTGTACCCCTCTGAAGCGTTCAGACCCCGGCGGCATGCTCAGCGGCTACCGTCTGATGTTTCACGCTGTACATATGCAATTCTCAGGTGCTCGATGTTCAGGTTTAGTGTTCAGGTTCACTGGGCTCGGGTATGCAGTTCAGCTTTCCAGGCCATCGACTTGAACGTTGTGTTTAGGCTGCCTAGTCCAGACGTGTTTGACTCATTGGCACAGTGTTCAAGTTGTCATGTTCAGATGCATATGACTGTGTTAGGCTTTCCGATTTGCATGCTCCCATGTGTGATGATGTCACCTGCCCCCCCCCCCCAGGCGTGGAGCCCTCAGTCCAGGCAGAGCGGAGACCCCCCGTGACGCCGTCGTCCTCTCGCTACCACCGGCGTCGCTCCTCTGGGACTCGGGACGAGCGCTACAGATCAGGTATGTCCCGACCACACGGGGGCGCACTGGAGACGCTGTGTGATGCGTACGTGGATGCTGATCCCATTCTTTGACTGCCCCTTTCACTTCCCCTGTGGAGCAACATGCGGTTGGGTTGAGCCCCGAAACCACCAGCTCACCCAAGGACAATTAATTCTTAATTATGCTTAATTACAATCAAGTGTTAATTACGCTTATTTATTCTGCCAGATTAAATTTATATAGTAATTTATATAGTTATTCTCTCAGATTTCTTTTTACTCAATCAGTTCTCAATCAGGGACTTGAACCCATAACCCTCTGGACAATATTTGGCTTGGCACATTGATCGCCATGCCATGCACCGCACACACCATGCTCTGTATCAGGGGTTTTCAAACTATTCTGAACCACGGACTCGCGCATGAAGACAGCCGCTAATGTGTGATGGCATAGATGGCTGAAAGCTGAGCCCCCTGTCGTGTCTGTCAGTGGGAGGATGACGGTTTATAAAATGTCTCTGCAAACCCCCTGCAACTACAGCAGGGAAAACTCAGCTCCAGTGTTGGGGAAGTTACTCACAAAAGTATTCCATTAAAGACGGAGTTGGAAAGTTGCAGTCCATGAAGTACCGATCCAGACCAAGGCTTTGTTTCAACCGACCAGTTGAGTACAAAGAATCACAGTCACAGAGGACTCAACTGGCATAAACGTCTTTGGGTTCCCTATCAAAATGCCACTAGGTCATGCGGTATTTTGGGAACTAATTATTGGGGGAGGAGGGGTCATCTGAATAAGCCACAGACTTACGAGATCCCGGATTGGCCAGTTTGTGGGCGGGGCCGGACTGGCCATTTGACATACCATTCATTTCTGAATGGGCCAATTGGTATGTCTGCTGGCAAAATTTGTAGTCGGGTACAATTGGCGCTGCCCCCCACTCCGCAGAATTTACCTTGGGGGACCAACAACGTCCAGTTTGTAGGTTTGATTTTGTGGTTGTTTCTGTGCCAAAAATCTCAATATCTGTGCATGAAGAAAAAGAAGAAAACCCCCTGATTGCTACAGGGACTGTCTGACCCCTGCTTTCTCAAAAAATGATCACTTTGGATGAAAGCATTAGTTAATATAAGATAAGATAAGATAGGATTCTATCGGTGGATGAATTTGCACAGCCATGCGCGCGGCTTTTGGCTGACGCGGCTGTCCCACCCCGCCAACGCCAAGGAATAGTTTATTAACCTTTTGCTCCATTTCCCATGTGACGGTACCTATGTATCGTTAAGACCTACTATGTTAAATCTTTTTGGGGTAGGAGCAGAGCTCCATATTTAAATCTGCAGAACCTCTGATGGTCCATCCTGCGCGCCAGCCTCATGCCGTCCCTGGCTAAGCGACCTGCTTTGATCTGCCGCCATGATGGTGCCTTGATGTTTATTCATTTAGCTTTATATGACCCGAAGCAGTGAGCTGCCGTGAGGTGTCCTTTCCTGCCAGGCCCGCTGAAGTGATGATGTACACTGAAATGAGGGGTTATAGCCATTTAGGGGGAATGAATGTAACTTACAGTTAACTGAAATGTGGGATACTTTCTAAAAAAAAACAAAATGACAAACTAGAATGTAGCCTCCATTGCCAGGATTGCGTATTAAATCCCTGATTGAACATGAAATTGCGGGGCGGCTGGGGCCAGCTGGACCCCAACTGGGGCTGGCTGCGTTCCAGAAAAGCAGCCGGGTCAGTGCTGACACTGTTGTGGTAGGCTTTGTCTTCTTGGGTCTTGCTCTGTTTTGGTTGGGTTTTATGGCTTAGTTACTGTGCTCTGGTTTCCAGGAGGTTGCTGGTTTTAGTCCCCTCTGGGACTGTGTTCAGCTACTCTGGGTAAAATTTCTGATGCAGTTCCTTAGTGCAAGGAAGGGGACCTTTTGAATAGTATTTTTAAATGTTTTTTTGATAATCTTGGAATTTATTGTAATTTATCGGGCTTTTGCATATTCTCCTTGTTTTCCTTGGTGTATGTGCAGTTAAGCGCATTAGTGACTGTAATTTAGCCATAGTATTTAAATCCCATCCAGGGCGGAATAAAGAGAGACTCCGGGGTCACAGCGGATAAGTGGATGGGTGGAGCGAGGCATGGAGGAGCAGATGGATTGAAGCTTGTTTTTTCCTGACGTAGTTGTACAGTTGAACTAATCTGAAGAAGAGTCATTCCCTTGTCTGGGGGTCAGTGTGTGGCGCAGTGGGTTATGACACCCTGTGATCGGAAGGTGGCTGGTTTAAATCCCAGTCTCAGCAGAGTGATTTCACTGTTGGGCCCTTGAGCCCCCAGTGACTCCATCTCACCCTGCTTGCTGTTACCCAGTTGCTCGCTGCTTTGGGTAAAAGCATCTGATATAATAAAATGTAAATGTAAAATGTAAATGAACTGGTGCCTCATTATTCCAACACACTCTGTAAGTGAGCCGTTGGGCATTCTGGAACATCAGCAAGGCCTTTGTCTCCCAGTCATTGTGAGTTACACTGCTCTTTACTGGCTTATTTTTTCTCTCCTGGGCCTCCTCATGTTGGACATCCCATAATAATCCAGTTACAGTATGCACAGGGCAGCAAGCTGCAGTACTTTTCCCCTGCACCAGGTTGCTCACTCATTCAGGTTCCTGCTGTTGTACCTTTTGAACTGTGGCTGTTGGCTTTTAAATGACTAATGCGCTGTAATAAAATGGTATAATAATCGGAACAGTGATACTTTCTCAATCCCCATGGGGAAATTCTCTTTTCACTTTGCCCTATCCTCCTCTCCATACAGGTGAGAGCAAGCTTAGGGGGGGGGGTCACAGTGAAGGGGCAGCCAGCCAGCCTCGCTTAAGGGCCCACGGACATGTGACTATTTTCCCAAAGCTCGACTCAAACCGGCAACCTTCTGATCACAGGCACAGAGGCTGAACCACACAGCCTCTGAATGTGTATTTTTCTGGGCAGAATCAAAGCCAACGTCAAAACATGTTTATCGTCATGCTTTTGTTTTGAGAGTGGTGGGGTGAATCTCTGATCAGGCTGGTGGCCTTCAGGATGCAGCAGCCATCATAGATGTTCCATAGAGAAGGTGGCGTCAGCAAGCTTCAGCTGTTTTGTTGACCCGTTGGAGGAACCATATGATAACTAACTAAGTGCTACTACTGCTGCATTTACGGTTTATAGTAAGGTGTACACTCTGCGGCTCGTTAATGCAAACAGCCAGCCCTTCCCAGCAGCCAATCACGTCGCTGCAATTCCATATATGGGTCAGGATGTTCATTACTGTCCTGCGCCTGATGGAGGTGACGGTGAACAGGCTGCGATTGTCGATGCCAGACGTGGTGAATCCAGGATCTTAGAGGCAGGCGCCCTCCGGGGATTTTCACGTGCTGGAGTGTCTAGACTTCATGGTGTGGTGAACAAAAAGCATAGAGTCAGGGGCATTTCTGTGGTGCAAAAAACAGCCGGTTAATAAAAGAGGTCAGAGGAGAGCGGCCAGACTCATTACCGCTAACAGGAAGGCCACGGGTGCAATACCAGCTCGATATGAGAGTGCTGTGCAGAACGATGCACCCTTGAGGTGATTCCAGAAGCAAATGGGTTCCTACCTGGTAGCCAGCAGCTTTGCGTGCCTGAGAGTGGTCACTCGGCGCGCATTGATGATGTCAGCCTTGAGAAAGAAGGGGGCTTGCAGGACAAACTGTGGAGCAGCACACTTGGAACAGATTCAAATCTGATTGCATGATTTTACTGTCACGCAGCTACACTAAATCCCGCTTGTTCAGACCGGCTGTCACTCCAAATTTAATAATATTTTATTGTCCACAGTTTGCATCTCTCACTTCTCTCTCCTATGGAGTGGTCATTTGGACTGGCATGATTATTGTTCGGCTGTTTCTTGTGCTTGTATTGTTTTATTTATTATTTGCAAGTATTGTACAACGCTTTGGTAGACTTTGATGGTTTTTAATGAAGACGGCACCTCGAGTCAAAACCCAGCAGACTGCATGTAGATGTTTTTCGCCATGAAAGCAGTTAGTAATGGGTTTGACATTTGTTTGGATGGTTTCAGTGGATGTGTAGAATGTTCTATAGGGAAAATGTGCCTGTACTGATTCGGTATCACTGTATGGAGTCTCCCTTACAGTCTTCCCTTAATTACTGTGTGTCTGAAGGGTTAGGAGGTGATCGTCGCACACAGGGGTTTCATGCATCATCAAGCATGGCTGGATAAGTTTACTTTTTGGTTATTGCTTTGTGTCCCCCCCCCCCCCCGCAATTTCAACAATCTGTCCTGCTCCCCTGTCTGCACAGAATAGGTGAGGCAGGGGATTACAGAATGGTCTGTGGGTGACTGTGTGGGGACACCGGGCCGGGTGTGCAGGGTGACTGTGCGGGGACACCGGGCCGGGTGTGCAGGGTGACCGTTTGGGGGCACCGGGCCAGGTGTGCAGGGTGACTGTGGGGACATTGGGCCAGGTGTGCAGGGTGACTGTGGGGACATTGGGCCAGGTGTGCAGGGTGACTGTGAGGACACCGGGCCGGGTGTGCAGGGTGACTGTGAGGACATTGGGCCAGGTGTGCAGGGTGACTGTGAGGACACTGGGCCAGGTGTGCAGGGTGACTGTGAGGACATTGGGCCAGGTGTGCAGGGTGACTGTGAGGACACTGGGCCAGGTGTGCAGGGTGACTGTGAGGACACTGGGCCAGGTGTGCAGGGTGACTGTGAGGACACTGGGCCAGGTGTGCAGGGTGACTGTGAGGACACCGGGCCAGGTGTGCAGGGTGACTGTGAGAACACCGGGCCAGGTGTGCAGGGTGACTGTGAGGACATCGGGCCAGGTGTGCAGGGTGACTGACCAGGGGGCTCCTCTGCTTATGTCCCACAGATGTGCACACAGAGGCAGTGCAGGCGGCGCTGGCCAAGCACAAGGAACGCAAGATGGCGGTGCCCATGCCGTCCAAACGGCGCTCCCTGGTGGTGCAGACCTCCATGGACGCCTACACCCCCCCAGGTGAGGAACATATGACCATCCAAGGTAAAGTAATGGCTGTGAGTACGCCTAGCCCGTGTGACCGTGTGGTGCCACTCACTTGCATGTTTCACGCCACCCGTCCAGTCCTAATGTGTGTGCGTGTGAGCGCCCCCACCCCTGTCGCCGGGACAGGCAGGTAACAGGACAGGCGCCGCCCACTGTCCACCTGCACTGAACGGCCAAAGTAAAATATCATTGTAATTCTGATATATTAATGATTATCACCTACACAGTAAAATAAATGCTGTTGTATACTTTGCTTTTGAGTGAGTTCTTATCCGCACTCAAAAGTAAGTTCATGTCAGACCTCTGTGTTGCTAATGACTTACAGCTGTATGACTAATAAAGTTTATTCACACCTTCAGTGCTGGCCGTATGTCATGTAGCACGCACAGTCCGCTTCCCCGTCCGAATCAGGGGACGCGGCCTTCCGGAAAACACAGAGAGGCCATCCTCCTTGGGCAGGTGGGGGGGGGGGAGAGTGATTCGTCAGATGGTCTTCGCAGTTACTTTTAAGCCGCTGGGCTGTGGATTACGCCTCGTTAGAGCCGTACATAAACCACATGAGACGACTCTCTGTAATGCCCCCCCCCCCACACCATGTTCTTCATAAACCCTCAAAGCGCACTCAGCTCTCAGATGGTCCTGCTGGAGCGGTCTCATTACGCGCTCGCCGTCGTGCTGACTCAGATGAAAGCGGCTTACACCCTTGGGCTCCTTGGGGACAGCTGTGGAGTAGGTGGCACGTAAGGGCTGCGCCCCCCCAGGCTTCCAGCGAGACACTCTACGCCGCCGATTCCTAGTTTATCATTGACCTTAGAAATCAGCCGTTTCTGTGGATTATGGGAGGCAGGTGGATAATTTGCCCTTTGATGCTGTGTTTGTATATAAGAGCTTTAACCACGAAGCCCGACGTTTGGTCTAAGTGCTCATCCATCCTATTCCTCTTAGGAGCACACCACCGTCGTCCTCCTCTTAGAAGCACACCACCACCCTCCTCCTTTTAGGAGCATACAATCGTCCTCCTCCTCTCAGGAGCACACAACATCATCCTCCTCCTCTCAGGAGCACACAACATCATCCTCCTCTTAGGAGCACACGAACATCATCCTCCTCTTAGGAGCATACTAACATCATCCTCCTCTTAGGATCACACGGACACCATCCTCCTCTTAGGAGCATACTATCGTCCTCCTCCTTTAGGAGCACACCACCACCCTCCTCCTCTTAGGAGTACACCGTCCTCCTCCTCTTAGGAGCATACTATTGTCCTCCTTCTTTAGGAGCACACCACCACCCTCCTCCTCTTAGGGGCATACTATCGTCCTCCTCCTCTTAGGATCACACGAACATCATCCTCCTTTTAGGAGCATACTATCGTCCTCCTCCTTTAGGAGCACACCACCACCCTCCTCCTTTTAGGAGCACACCACCACCCTCCTCCTTTTAGGAGCATACCATCGTCCTCCTCCTCTCAGGAGCACACAACATCATCCTCCTCTTAGGGGCACACAACATCATCCTCCTCTTAGGGGCACACAACATCATCCTCCTCTTAGGGGCACACAACATCATCCTCCTCTTAGGGGCACACAACATCATCCTCCTCTTAGGGGCACACGAACATCATCCTCCTCTTAGGAGCATACTATCGTCCTCCTCCTCTTAGGATCACACGGACACCATCCTCCTCTTAGGAGCATACTATCGTCCTCCTCCTTTAGGAGCACACCACCACCCTCCTCCTCTTAGGAGTACACCGTCCTCCTCCTCTTAGGAGCATACTATTGTCCTCCTCCTTTAGGAGCACACCACCACCCTCCTCCTCTTAGGAGCATACTATCGTCCTCCTCCTCTTAGGATCACACGAACACCATCCTCCTTTTAGGAGCATACTATCGTCCTTCTCCTTTAGGAGCACACCACCACCCTCCTCCTTTTAGGAGCACACCACCACCCTCCTCCTTTTAGGAGCATACCATCGTCCTCCTCTTAGGAGTGCACAACATCATCATCCTCTTAGGAGCATGCTATCATCCTCCTCCTTTTAAGAGCACACCACCATCTCCCTCGTTTTAGGAGCATACTATCATCCTCCTCACATCAATATTCCCTTCTTTTTTGTGCCACACCATCATCCTTCTCCTCCTCTTTGGGGCACACTGTCCTCATACGTTTAGGAACACACCACCTTCCTCTTCTTAGAGGTACACTGTCCTCCTCCTTTTAGGAACACACTGTCCTCCTCCTTTTAGGAACACACTGTCGTCCTCCTCTTAGGAACACACTGTCCTCTTCCTTTTAGGAGCTCACTGTCCTCTTCCTTTTAGGAGCTCACTCTCCTCCTCCTTTTAGGAGTTCATTGTCCTCCTTTTAGGAGCACACCATCCTCCTCCACTTAGGAGCACACCGTCCTTCTCCTCTTAGGGGCCCACCCTCCTCCTCCTCTTAGGGGCACACCGTCGTTCTCCTCTTAGATGCACACTGTCCTCCTTCTTTTATGGACACTGTCCTCCTTTTAGGAGGTCACTGTCCTTCTCGTCTTAGGAGCACACCGTCCTCTTCCTCTTAGGAGCACACCGTCCTCCTCCTCTTAGGGGCACACTGTCCTCCTCCTCTTAGGAACACAACATCAGGGACTACCGGGTCATGCGACACAAGGCTTTCGCTCCTGTCTCGTTGTTTCGTTAGGTGGTCAGGTTGGCCCCTCCCACTGGGCACCTCTGGGAGTGCTGACTTTGGGTGTGCCCATGTGTGGCAGACACAGAGGACCTGCAGTCAGTGGAAAAGTGACCTGGTGCATTCTGGGACTCTGGTGGACTGGACTAGACTAGCTTGTCTGAGGTGATTTGTGTCCCAGTTGTGTGTCCACAGCTTAGCTCTGGAAACTCGGGGATGTAATTGCTTGGGTTTCATTGATCTAGAAACCTCTAAATCCAGGCTACCAGAGATTATTACAGTAAGTTCTGCTTGTTTATATTCATATATACAGTACATCTGTTTTTGCGGAATAAGATTATGCCTCAGAACTACGTTAGTTTTCTGAATGTAGTTTTTGCTTTTATTCCTAGTCTTTTATTCCTATCTAAATGTAATACAAATATATTTTTGGTTAATGAAATTCATTTCAAAATCAATAAAAATATCTAGGAAATAAGAGACTCTTACAATTATGAATTATCGATTTTGAAAGAATATCTTTCATATTTTTCCAGTGATAATTGTAAGTTATGTTTTTAGGTGTAAAATGTATTGAGTGATAGGCATCCACTTAAATAACTACGATCTGCATCACTAAAAGGATGTTACTGAACATCTTACCAACGTAATGTGATTTTAATGGGCTTAACAACATAATGTGATTCTCTCATGGACCGGTACCAAACACTACTGTCATCATTACTGTTTATCCTTCATCGTAAAGGAATAAAAAGCAGCCGGTGCTTTGGGATGCACCGGTGGTCTGTGATTCCGCATACTCTGTGATCTGTTAGGTCTGGTGCACGGCTGGTCCACCAGGGATCGCGGCGGGCCTGGGAGATTCGCGGCGGGCGATGTGACCTAGGGGTTGCTAGGCAACGACTGATCCAGTGATCAGCAGACACAGCGAGGCAGACGCACGGGTCAGACGCAGACCTCCTGCGTCGAGGTTCGGTGGCGCAGTCGGGAATGGAAAGGTGCTTTTCCAGACTGTCTTCGGGAATGAAACTTCCATGTTTCCCCACGTCCTTCATCGCACTGAGGATCCCTCTGTCCTGGGTGAACCTGAATGTACCATGAGCAGTAATTATTGGGATAAAGCTTGTGTCGATTCTATTTTCTCTGCACCTGACACTTCGGTCCATTTCCAGAACATATTTCGAGCACTTTGGTGTTTTCGACGCTTTGAAGCATTTCCTTCTTATTCTCTGTTATCCGCGGCAACATGCTAGGCTGACATGGAAGGATGGTGGACATTGGATGCCTGGACAGGAATTCGTGCGTATGATTCAGGAGATGCCCATCAATGGGTGGGGTACGGGGCTCGACATGGCACATAAAGGCACCCCACGCCTCATTTTAGGGTTCAGAGGAAACGCTGATGGCCGCTGGCTCTGTGCAGTTGCATCGGCAGGCGTGTGAACCATGTGGGGGAAAAACTACAGAGATTCTCCATGGAGCGAAATTTTGGCTGATTTGTGAGGCCGTCATTACTGAAGACGTGCCCAGACTTTTCTGGAGCTCGCCCGCGACATGTCCCCCCCCCCCCCCAGTTCTGGTGGTATCTATCCCTCTCCCAGAATCCCCCGGGGTTTCACGCATCACTGCAACAGCATTACAGATAAGATGCCCAATTACGCTGCAGTGTGAGATGGGCCCTGTTTGTCCACGTAGGCACTGCGATTTCGGCCAGAGTACAAGGGACACCTGACCTCTGTGACCCAGATGGCCGGGGGGCGGGGGGGCTGGTCTTCATAAGGTTTAACACTTCACAGTGTGTAATAACTGCCTGGTATGTTCCACATCTAGACTGTTGTTTGTTTTTGCATCTTCCTGCACTTCTGCAGTGGAAATGCTCTACATACCCATATCATTTTGCTTTATGCTGTGTCCTGTGTCTCGGCGACGTGCATGAGCTGTGTTAATATTTGTCGTTTGTGTGAAGTTGGCCCTGTGAAGGTCTGTCTCAGTGTGTCACATTTATCGGTGCACTTGGGCAGGTTCTGGGAACACAGAGGTGCTCTGAGCCTGACCATGTAGAGACACCGTCATTCACATAGCTTATGGTGATTTGACCACCCGGAAACGGAAAGTCCACAGGAACTCCAGTAGCGCTATGCTAGATCGCGTCTGTTTTTGGTGTATATAAAGGAAATGGGAGGTGTGCCATCTCACTTATGGAGTGCATTGTTCTAACACTGTGTGTCTTCAGCACAGCAGAATGCATCTTCTCACTTACTGTTTGCATTTGTTGCCTGAATGGCAGAGAGATGCTCCCAGAATTTCCTAGTGTTCCAGAATGTTTGGTTTCCATTTGGTCTCAGCATTCTGGGAGGTCTGGGATATTTGATTTCCATTTAGTCTCAGTGTTCGAGGTTATTTGATTTCCATTTAGTCTCAGTGTTGGAGGTCGTTTGCTTTCCCCTTCGTCTCAGTGTTCTTGATCGTTTGCTTTCCCCTTCGTCTCAGTGTTCTTGATCGTTTGTTTTCCCCTTCGTCTCAGTTGCCTAGAATGTTTGTTTGTTTATGTACCGTTGTGGTTCTAACCTAGCTTTTGTCTGTTTTTGTTTTTTTTTTTCCTGGCCCCTCTCACTTTCAGACACATCGTCGGGTTCCGACGGGGAGGGCTCCCTGCACGGTGAGGGCACGCCCACTTCCAGCCACGGCAGCATCAGCATGGAGCACTGGATCAGTCGTGCCATCCACGGCTCCACCACATCCTCCACCACCTCGTCGTCCTCCACGCAGAGTGGGGGCAGCGGCGCGGCCGGCCGGCTGGCCGACGTCCTGGCCCAGACGCACGTTGGTGAGTTGGGGGACACCCCCCATCCCGGCCCCCCCACGGGCCCCTTGCACCCTTCAGTGACTGTGGCCTCGCTTATGTCCTCCCTCCCTGTTCTGCTTCCATGAGGCTGTAAGACCGACCCCACCGGAGGATTACTGTCACTCTCAGCATGCCTGCACTCACGTGCCACACTTGGATAGTTTTACTCCTTCCTTTCAATAAGAGATTATCTCTAAAAATAACAACTCTCAAGCCCTTTATACCCCAGACCATCTTAACATATTTGAATTGGTGTATAACTATGTATGTCTATGTTTCTGTGTGGATTTTTGTTTAGTTCATCACATGTCAGATTCCTGCTGCAGTTTTCCGGAACAATTTACAATTAGCAGCACTGTTTTGCAGTATTGTACTGCGGCACAAATATATCTGGGGTATAATTGGTTTTTGTGTCTTAATGTTGCTTCTGACCGCCTAACAACAAGACCCCCCCCCCCCCCCCCCCCCCCGCCCCCTCCCCCAGTTTGCCCCTAAGCCATGTGGCAAACATTTGACCCAAGTATCATAAAGCCTATTCGGTGGGCAGATGAATTCGGTTTAACCCTAACAATATACCTTCTAACTCTTTTGCACCTCTCTGTAATTCTGTCACCCAGAAGCAGACAGTCTTGGGGGGGGGGCATGGATTATTCATTTTTATAAAACTGGTTACTAGCTGAAATTGTGCCCCTTCTACCCAACACTTACTGTATAGTTGTGTTCCTCGCTGTTCTTTGTTGAAGGTTGTTCTGTCTACTCCGAAGCAGCCAGTCCCCAGTGTATCATTCGAGGTTCAAAGACAAACATATTTAATTGCCCCTTATGTTTCTCCTGCCCTGCAGTGGTTATGTCTGTCTGTGTAGATAAGTCACTTTTGTTTAAGATGAGTCCCATGTGATGTTGGACCAGGTGGTGCTGTACGCCAGTTGCCCCGTGGCCCCGTGACCCGCTCTGGTGTGCCGTTAAGGCCCAGTCCAGTGGCCGTGGCCTGGGACTCTGTCAAACACGGTTCTGGTTCTTCCTCGTGTCCAGGGCCCTTAGCTTACCTCTCGCTGAAGAGGAAAAAAGTGCCTGGGCCAGTCGAGAACGGGAACTCGTTGCGCCGGTCCTGCGAATTTGGATCAGAACTCGTCTGGCCACCCCTGGAGCCAGAGGGTCAGTATCCTGGCACCAAATGCCCCCCCTCCATCCACCGCGCATCTCCCCCCCCCCATCCACCGCGCATCCCCCCCCCCCCATTGGAGTGCCGTCACTGTCATGTGTTCTTCTCACGTTCATTAGAGCCATTCCAGGAATGATAAGCCCAGCTGGGGGTGTTTGGCCCGTCGTGTGTCCTGCTGTCATCCTTTCACCCTTTCTGAGAGAGATTCCACATCCAACCCATCCCTGAGAAGTGTGTGTGTGTGTGTGTGTGTGTGTGTGTGTGTGTGTGTGTGTGTGTGTGTGTGTGTGTGTGTGTGTGTGTGTGTGTGTGTGTGTGTGCGGGTACGTGAACATGTGCACAAACGTACAGCCATTTTATTCCAGCCTCATACTGGACGTGAGTCCTGCCTTCTTTTTGATCGTTGGCAGCTTGCCGGCGGATCCCAGCTCGGCCCCCGCCGCCCGACGGCCCGCTTTTACACACTCCTTTTCCCTCTTAAAATGTGCCCCCACCCTGGCGCCGTGAGCATTGCGATGCCAGCCAGCGTCCCAATGACGCCATCAGAGTAGCGGTTATATTTGCATTTGCTGCTTTAATGAGGCCTGCATTCACGTCACTTGGGTTTGTTTATAAGCTTCGGGGGCCACGACGCTGTGTGCAGTGTGACGTTTTGCTCATTCCGGGGAAACGTGTTTGGGTCTGTCGCCGTGTCGCCCTGTTTTTTTTGTCATTCACAGTCCAGTGGGCTCTATTTAAAGTCCTGAAGAATTTGCATCGGGCGGAACATTCAGCATGTTCCGGAAACCGAACCTGTGTCTCTTCTGTCGGCCCCTCATCCACCAGGATGGAAAGGCGCCAGTAAACGGCACATTGTGTTATTTTTTCAGACTCCACTAACTAACAAGTCCAGCAGCCCACGGGGTCCCAGTGTGTCAACTTTTGCACTGCGTTTCGGCTTATTTAGTGTCTCGGGTATGTCTGGCATCTCATCCAGGGCATCTAGGACCCCACCTCCTTCCCTGTTATTCCTGACGGCTGGCTACAGGCTCAGCATGACAAATACGTTACCAAAAAAGTCTGTCACAGAGCTCACGACCAGCCTCGAGAGAGACACACGTGCTACAGAGAATAACAGACACCCCGCTTCTTTGCATTGTGTGTTTCTGTTCTCTTGCCAAATTATTAAGGGTAATAATATCGAGCCGCGGGGCCTCCTGGTGTGGTGACACACATGTTGCTTATTAAAGCCCCATAAAGATGGCTTGTGTTTTTGCGCTGGGATGGAAGCCAGATCGCGGACTCGTGGCCTGAGGTGTCTGTGACTGCAGATGCTGCACTCTGTAGGCAGGGCCGGCCCAACCGGCCGCCTTTTGTAAACAGCCAAAGGTCTGGGGACATCGAGGAGATCCCCGCAACCTGCCCACTCTGCTGTGATCTTCAAAGGGCCTCGTATTCATAACCGTACACCTGCCTCATTGTGAGATTTTATATATTTTTTTTCCTTCCCACAGTTGCCGTTTTAATCAAACAGTTGTCGGGCGTTTCAGTTGGTGTTTCCCCGCAAGAATGCGCTCGCTTCCCACCATATTCTGGTTGTAATCTAACTTGCTTTATCCTTTATCAGGATTACACCGCTTCAGTTTATGGGTAAAACGAGCACTTCTGATGTGCTTTTATTTTATTCTATAGATTTTAGAGATATCTCATGTGAAACTAACCAAATGAGGAGCTTATGCACAAAAATTAACAATTACAAAATGATTTGATCACTTTTTTAATTTCATAAGAAAAAGAGCTGTAAAGACTCTGACTCTCATATTCACCTTGGGTGTAAGGACTCTCATATTTACCTTGGGTGTAAGGACTCACACTCAACTTCAGTATAAGGGCTCTCACATTCAGCTTCAGTGTAAAGACTCTCAGATTTTAGCTTCGGCGTAGGGATTTTCGTATTCAGCTTCAGAATAAAATGTTCGTTTCCTTAGAGCCTCTCAGTAAAGTTCAGGCCCCTCACTCCACCATCCCGAAACATCTTGAATACGTTACACATTCCAAAACTGAAGAATGTGGAGTAGATGCTTTAGAAATATGTGCAGACAGACCGTTAGCCCTTAACTCTTAATGGGAAATTGCGGCAGAGAGCGGAGGCCGTCGCAGGGAACATCTTGGGCATTTAGTAATATAGAATCACCAGAGTATAGTATACTCACGTGTTGATGCTGTTTTCTGTTTCATGAGGCTCTCTATCATTTTTTCATGCCCATTGTTTCTGTGTTGATTCACTCATATGTTAGAGTTTACGACTGATGTGAGCAGAGAGAGTCTTAATAAGTATCATGCGTCATTTAGGCTGTAGGTTGTGGGATTTATATTCCCCAGTCTTTATTGTTCCTGTTTATCTGGCTTGTTTTGTATGGTATAAGCCATGCTCATAGAAGGGTCTGATTTTTGCATCTGCTGGTTAATGGGTAGCAGGCTCTTCTGCTGAGAGGTGCATTGTGGGACATTTAGATTCAGTGGGTATTTTATTTAATTCTTAGGAGCACTGCTCCTGTCTGGAGTCCCGTCCCATTTTTCCATCCATTACACACATTTCGCACACATGCTTCTTGGCTGATTTCCCTCCCCCCTTCCCTACTCTAAAACTACCCCCCCCCCCCACCGCACTGTCACGCTGTGATTAACAAGGTTCTCTCCATGACCCTGCCCAGAAAACCACTCGGCACCCCCAGATGTCACCAGCTACGCATCGGAGCACAGCGCCCAGGTGGAGAGACCGCAGGTGTCCACCACCCCCCGGCCCACCACCAAATACGGCAACGCCGAGCTCATGGAGACTGGAGATGGTGAGGCTCGGGGCAGGGGGAGGGGCAGGGCCAAGGGCTGATGTCTGTTGGTGTATTTTTAACCAATTAATGTCATCTGTAAGCATATGGTTTCCAGGGAAACACCAATGGGAGGGGCGCAGGGAGATCGACACAGGGGCATCGACTTTCATGAGAATACATCTGCACGTTGACCCGGGGCTTCTTCGTTCTGTTTATGCTCAACGACATAATTGACAGTGAGGATGAGAAACAGCGCGCAAAGGCCTGCTGGCGCTGTTACAGGGCCGCGGTAACTCTAGACGTAACGGTTTTGCCTGGGGATGCTTACATTGCATCACCTGACAGGAGTTATCTCAGACACCCCACGCCGAGCAAAGCGACGCCTGGATATTTAAGCACCGGGTGCTTTTTATTGCATTTCGTCTCTCCCGGGAAGCACATCTCTGTTATTACGGCGAGCCCATCAGACGTTTTAGTCGATAATGTTGTGAGCGGGATGTATCTTTTGCCGGCCAGGCGGGTCTTTCCCTGTCCACGTTCAAAAAGTGTTTCTAATAAAAGGCGGCGTCCTGCTGGCTTCCCGCTAACGGTGGTCGGCACGACCACCTGGTTCGTGCCGGTTCCGCAGGAGTCCCCGTCAGCAGTCGCGTCTCGGCGAAAATCCAGCAGCTCGTAAACACCCTGAAGAGGCCGAAGAGGCCACCACTGAGGGAGTTCTTCGTGGATGATTTCGAGGAGCTCCTGGAAGGTATGTGTGACGCGTAAGTGGGTCTGACGGGGGGCCGGTACGGTGCACGAGGATGTGGAGCATCCTGTCTGAGGGTGGCTGGATGGCATGACGGAGAAGGGACAGGTAGAGCCACTTGGCTCCAAAACGTGGGCAGAACTCCCACCCAGGCCTGGTGAGCCAGTAGTGTTGATCCAGTGGCTGTAGGGCGAGATCATTTACAGCATCCTCTCTATCTGGCAGTCCAACAGCCGGACCCCAACCAGCCGCGGCCTGAAGGTGCCCAGATGTTGGCCATCCGCGGCGAGCAGATGGGAGTGGTGACCAACTGGCCGCCCTCCCTGGAGGCGGCGCTGCAGCGGTGGGGCACCATCTCGCCCAAGGCACCTTGCCTGACCACCATGGACACCAACGGCAAAGCACTTTACGTCCTCACCTACGGTGAGTCCAGCCAGCTCGCAGCCGGAGTGGGGGGAGAGGTACAGGGAAACAGGCCGGAGAAATTCCCGTTAATGAAACTGCAGGGTCTTCTGGTCTGGGCAGTCATATGACCCATGGATGGATGGATGGATGGATGGATGGATGGATGGATGGATGGATGGATTTCATAATATGACCAACTTGGGTTTTAGTTAATTCAGTTGAATAATAATATAAAATAAATGACAGTGGCTGTGGCCACTGAGTGGTTACATTACGGTTTATATGTGATTTCAGGCAATAGTTAATTAATCCTTCAGTGCAGAATTTTCCTTGTCGCCATGTGATTGGTTTTCAGCTATGGCCCCTATGGGCTCCCCCCACCCAATAAACCCCCCCCCCCCCCCCAATAATGGTCATTTGTGATTTCTAAGGATAATTGCTTGAACTGTACAGCGAAACTCTCCCCAGGCCTAATCTGATGTTCTGTGATTTTCTTTTACCTGTTTTGCTGTCTTGGTATTTTTTACCAGTGGCCTTGTGACATTTTATATGTGTAGCGTGCATTTTCTTCTCTTAAATATCTGTATTACTGGAAGCCAGTTGGGGGGAGGGGGGTGGCGTGTGTGGAGGGCCAGAAGGTGATCTTGTCATCTAAGAGATTTGGGTTCCGTGTAATCAGTGGGGTGTTCCTGTTCCGTACCCAGAGGTGAGAAAGTGCTGCTGTGTGCCATTGTTTGATTTCCCGAGGTTTTCATTTAAGCACATTGTGTGGCTTTAACAAGCAGCTCTTAAAATCACCTGTTTTTTTAGGGGGGAGAGGATTGTCTCAGAGTGATGGACAAGGCAAACAATTTATGGCTCATAATTGGATTCCGGCTTTCTCAATTATTATGTTAAAAACCTTAATTAGATCTAATTCCTGATAATTCTGTTTCTGTACACAGAATACGAAGAGGCATAATTGTTTGTGGTGTTTGTTTATTCCTGGATCCATGCGAAGACTGACAGCTCAATCGGCTAGATTTGGTTTTATGGAACCTGAGCCGACAAGCCCGAAGGATGCAGCATCTGAGTCTCCTCTGTGCTTCCTCTGACCTCGGTCTCAATTAATAGCATTTGCAGATATTATACGACAATGTTTCCCAATCCGGGACCCGCAGACAGTCCAGGTTTTCGTTCCCTCCGAGCCCCCTTCCAGACGATCCACATTCTTGCTCCCTCCCAGCTCCTGGTCGGGAGTAAACGTGTGGACTGTCTGCGGGTCTCCGGGGACAGGACTGGCAAACGCTGTGCTGGGCAGATGGGCATCATCACCTTTCTCTCCAAGATGGTTTTTTAAATTCCGTAGGCAGCCACTGTACCATGGAGGTGAATGTCTGCAATGTGATCAACTCCCCGGCTGTGTGATGCTATTATAGCATAGTGCTAGCTGGTAGGAGCAGCCCTGTCTTTACAGAGGATGACACCCCAACTGTTCACGCAGCAGTAACCTTTCGGGTGCGGCTGCATCCACTGTTTATGCATGTCAGGGACTCGCATGTTCCTCAAGCGCCCAATCAAAATTCAGTTCATCACCTTGCATGTTCTAATTCGTTCATCGTACGTCTCCGCTGTGCTTCTCGTCATCTCCTCCTTCCACGTTCTTCCTCATCATCTTCCACATCCTTCTCCCCCCACCCATGAACCCACCTACTTACTGCGTATTTATCGTTCCAGTTCCTGTATCGCTCTCTTTTGTCTTGCACTGTCTTGTCTTGAACTGCATCGCTGTTTTGTCCTTTATCACACAGATTTTTGTCCCATTGTCCCCCCCCCCCATGCAGTTTTCCCCTCCTCTGCATCTGTGGCAGAAGAATTTCTCTGCGTTCCTCCGAACACACGACAATAAAAACTGGAAACGCGGACTCCGACGTGCTGGAAATGCGATCGCACCCGAGATTTGGTTTCCGTGACCCCCCCGGTTATCTGCTTCTTTTATTGCTCAGGGAAAAGCAGATGTTGGCGTCTGTCCTCCGGAGTGCGCGTGCACTTTCGCGAGGATGGCTGCCGCGGCAGAGGGAGAATGGCCCATTACGTCCGCAGACGATGAGAGAGTGCGTTTCTGTTCGCCGGTGGGAGCGTATTGATTTTACTCGTCAGACTGTGAAATGCTGTTGAGGCGCGGCTCGACCGCCGCAGGCTCCCGGGCCGAGGGCCTCTGGTGTCACACGCCTTCTCTCTCATTCCCCTCTCCATCTCCACCTTCGGAGGAGGGATCTGCACTCCCACTGACGGCGTTTTATAAAAGCTGGGCTCACACCAGGTTATATTTCATGGCGCTCGCAGCAACATAAATGTAAATGTGACGCGTCCTCCTGTTTTGGTGGTTCTGTTCACTTCGGCTTCTGCGTCTCTCTGGCCGATGGGATCTTTGATATGGGCCACTGCCCCGGTCACTACTGCGGTTCCGCAATGTAAAAGGCATTGTCTAGTATTTACATATTCTGGCTGGGGAGTCACTGATGTACAAATCAGGCGCGTGTCTTATTTTAGCTTGCACTCCTGAACAAAAAGCCTTTTATGATGATTCGGTCACTGTTCGGAAGGACTTGCTTAGAAGGAAGTAAGACCTTGTCAGCCTATTCATGAGAAGGACGTGACTGAGGTTGCACTGCGGTCAGCGCTGGTGCCGGGCGGTGGAGTCCGAGCTCCAAATGACCAAAGGAAGCTCGGTGTCTTGTTGCACAGCCAGCTTAAAGCAGATTCCCCCCCCCCCCCCTCCCCCAGCTGTCCGCTGCCACCAGCTTTCATCCATCCCATTACATGGTCTGTCAGCATGTTGCTGGCAGATGACATCATTTGGTCATGTGACATGGCCTTTGAGGTCATGAGGTTCTTGAGGGGGTAGAGGGAGCCACGAAACTCATCCCCTCTGTGAGCAGACTTGGACACAGACTTAGATTATTACACATCGCCGAGCAGTTATTGGGTTGCTCAGTGGGGTAGCATGGTTGCCTCATGCTTCCAAGGTTGGGGGTTCGAATTCCCCACCCCCCTGTTTTACAGTCTCAATTCACAGTCCAAAGGCATGCAGTTAGGCTAATTGGTGTCTCTATATTGCCCGTGGTGAATAAATGGCACCCCATCCATGGTGTGCCCCAGCCCCGTGCCCGTTGGTACCAGGGATAGGCTCCAGGCCACCATGTGACCCTAACCAGGATAAACAGTTGCAAAATGGATGGATGTCATATTAGAATTGATTAATCTTGTCTTTAATTACACTTAAACTGCTCCAGCTTCTCATGTGTTTGTGTTTTGGCTGTTTCTTCTGTTTGTGTCTGCTGGGATGAGAGAGGGCGGCAAACAGCAAGAGGCCTGCTCTTCATTGTGTGCTTAATGCCCGTTGACATAAAATTGGCCATTGAGTGTTTAGACTGCCGTCACGGTGAGCAGTATTGTGTCATGTGGCGTGGCACAAACAGCCCACTTTCCTTTATGCCGACAGAGCGCCTATTTGCTTGTACGGCGAGCCTCCGGTAGTTACCGATGTTCCCTCACGGCTGAGGGGAGACGTCGCGCCTACGGGCGGCGAGCGCGGTCCGCCGTTTATCGGCGGTTCTGTGGGAAGGTGGTTGTCATGGTTACCGTTTCAGAAACCCTGGCCTGCGGGGCAAAGTGACAATAGGGATGATTTGGTGACGGACAAATGACACACATGCCGGGACGCGAGCGGAGCGCTGAGCCCCTGTGTTGTTCCTCGTCATTCCGCCTGATTCCCTCCTGGCCGGGATCACCGTGCCTTTTGACGTCTTACTGCACTTGTAGCTGTTAAGTTAACTCCGGTCACTGCCCTGGTTTTTTTTTTCCCTTTGGTCTCCTCACCAGTCTGGTGAGAAGTTTATGCACAAATTATCCAAGTATTTATTTGTGCTTTGAATGCTGACTAAGGATGGATCGACGGCAGCCATTCACATGGAAAAGCCCCTTTGCTGTGCCTTCCACATTTTTAAGGCGAGACCCGGATCCTTCTTCAGTGCTTGCTGCTCACTGTCTCTACTGTGTCTTCTGCTGCAGGAAAACTGTGGACACGGAGCATGAAGGTAGCCTACAACATCCTCCACAAGCTGGGAACCAAGCAGGAGCCTATGCTTAGGCCAGGAGATCGGGTGAGTGAGCGTGCTGGGGCCACACTCAGCCAGCAGGGGGTGCTCCATTCTGACAGCAGGTAGTGCGGACCGGGGGCCTGCACCTAGTTAACTGTTAATGCAAAAATGATGGAGTAGCTATCAAAAATGATACCATGATAGTATGTTAAAAGGGTTATGGGCCACCATGCCTCCAGAACAATTTCTGCTTTATTCTTCTCTAGAAAATTCCATAATTAGGTCATGATGCTGGTGTCATGGAACCATAGTGACTTCTGTGGATGGGGGGGGGGACTTTCATTATGGATGATTCCTCACCCATCAGGATAGAAAAGCATCATCTTTCTAAGTTACAGCCGTTGACGTTAGCTTGTCCTGTAAGGATGTGGGAGGGTCCAAATCGAGCCATGAAGGGTCACCCCTGAGAAGAGCAGGGCCTCCAGAACTTCCACTCTGGGGAGACAAAGGTCCAAGCCACCCGTGTGTGTCCGCTTCGTGAGGAGGGCGTGAGCATGGGATGACTCTCCTAGCCGTATGGCTTTCCTCCTATTCTCAGCAGACCAAAAAAGTCGTGAGGCATTCATGCAGTTCGGCTGCAACACGTCATCCTTCTCTGAGGTTCTCAGCAGGCTGTACTCGCCAGAACTGCCTGCAAGCGCCTTTGACTGGCATCTGCGGTCCGCTGATTCCGAGCCGCTCCCGTTTTCCCCCCGAATCGTGAAGCAAGGCAGGAACGCGACGATTTCCGCCTTCAACGTGGAGCAGAAGTCGAATTTGCTGTTAGCTCGTGTTGTCTTGCCATCAGGCTTCCGAGTGCGTCGTCTGTGTCGGCTACCGTCCCTCGTGGAACCTTCAGTGAGTTCGATGGTCTTTGAAACTCCTGCCAAACCTGCCCCAGAAATCCCCCCCCCCCCTCTCTGTAACTGAGACTCTTCCAGTCAAAATAATGCAAAACTGGTGCTGGCCCACATTCCTCAACTTTAAACTTGATGAAATGTTGATTGATTATTTTCACACCTATGAGGCAGCACCTGCCTTCAGTGCGTCATCCTCATTAATACCTGGAGTGTTTCTCTTGTTTCGGTGGTATTCGGACTTTTGTGCATATTCATTTGGTGACACTTTACTAAACGGGTCACAAAAACAGTTACTACTGAAGTACAGATTATGAACAAATCATGAACAAATGTAGTTGCTCCTTGGAATAAAACATACATCGCGATTCATTAACGATGAACAAACATGAGGTCAGTATTTCACTTGTGTCATTCATTACTTGTTCCTTCAGTAGTTCCTTAGGTAGTTCACTAAGATTTATGGAATTAGCAGACGAGGTGACGTACAGCACATAACTCTATTCCAAGCATAATGCAACGTAATCCAAAGCAGAAGCATCATAAGTAGACGTAAAGAAGACCTCAGCCCCTCGACACGGAAGCCGTCAGGAGCCCGTCAATATGAGCTCCGTTCATTCCTTACAGCCTCCTTAGACTCCGGCTTGTGAGCACAGTGTTATTTAGTGGGCTCCGGAGACGCATTCTTCCTGGTGGTCTTGTACACTTTAGATTCCTGCCTTTGTTTTGGCTGAATCCTCCCGGTCTTGGCCTGGATGTCAGCCATGGTTTTGTAGTCTGTGGTTAGCAAGTGTTACTACAACAAAAGGATTCCCAAAACCAGCACAGGCGGGATATTTTCGTTTTGAAATCTTTGTTGATGGAAATTGACCTTGCATTCTGTGTATCACATGCCTTTTTTTCCAAACTCTAGATAAAGGCTGGAGATGTAATCAAAATGGGAGTTTCTTAGTCTTTGGCAAAGAGTGTGAAAATAGCACCTGCAGGCCAAGAGCATGTTGCATGAAAAAGCCCCTTTAAAGGAGAGATGTAAGATAAGTGCTCGGGAGTCCATGGTGGGTAGGGGATGGTTTGCCTAGTAAATGATTGGTCCAGTACACTTCTCATCAGTGGCTCTATTGGTTCCAATTCAGTGATTGACAGCACAATTGTGACCCCACCCACCATGGGTCTAGAAGAAGTAGAGTAGTAGTAGTTTATCCGACACGGGGGGGGGGGGAGTTTCTTGCACTTTAGCCCATATTACCGTAATGGTTTCCTGCATGCAACTGAGCCGTGTCTGAGCCAACATGGCCCCCACCCACTTGCAGTAGTGGAGTCCCGGCTTTGGCATTTCTTCTGCGATGTGATTGGCCCGCCTGCGTCAGCGGAGCCTGGGCATAGGCACTCCTTCAGCGATGTGATTGGCCCACCTGCGTTAGCGGAACCTGGGCTTAGGCACTCCTTCTGCGATGTGATTGGCCCACCTGCGTTAGCGGAGCCTGAGCTTAGGCATTCATCCTGAGCCTCTGGCTGTATTTATTGAAAAGGGGGTAGTGGCAAGACCTGAAGAATGTACATTTCAGGAAGTATCACAGGGACGAAACCCCAACAGCTCCTGCGAAACATAAATCCATCCTTATTCCAGCTTGTCCACTTCTGGGTCTCGGGGGGAGCCTGGAGCCTAGCCCAGTAAGCACACAGCAGGACACACCCTGGATGAGATACCCGGCCATCGCAGGGCACACGAACACACATATCCACACAGGCTTTTACTCAGTCACACGATATGGGCAATTTCGAGCCATCACTTGGCATAAGAGCATATTTCTGGGCTGTGGGTGGAATCAGAATTAGCAGGATACAGTCCCTGGAGGCGTGAGGTGGCATCAATACACAATAATCCTTCGGAAGAACAATATAAACAAATGGTGGAATCCTGCGCTGGATGAGGGGTTGGGGGACGGCTGAGTGGGTAATCACAGTGATCAGCGCACAGATAAGCGGGCAGCCCCTATCTGCAGGGTGGAGCCTGTTCCAAACTGCGAGCTCTGGCTTCCCAGTCGAGGGTCAAGGCACCTCAGCTACGCACGTACACCTAATCGCCGTCTTTAAAGTCCCACTCAAGGGCTGGAATTCCCGATAATCCCCATCGCCCAAATCATGTGCGGCCCATGCAGGTGCTTATCTCCAGCATGTTGCGTTTGCTGAGAGATGTAACGGGCCGCCGGTTTGTACACGGCCGTGAAGGATACGCCAGGGCTTGTTTAAACAGATGAAAGGCATCCAACAACAGCGATTGGGTAATAGGGTATCCGTGGCCTGATTTCAGATTAAAAAGCCCTCTTATCAAGCTACTGTAATAGCAGTTTCCCTTTAATGATCTGCGAGGGCCCCTTTAATGGGAATCTCCTGAATGCCTGAATGTGTGTTTAATGCTCTGCCTACAGGTGGCGCTGGTCTTCCCCAACAATGACCCAGCCGCCTTTATGGTGGCGTTCTACGGCTGCCTGCTGGCTGAGGTGGTCCCTGTGCCCATCGAAGTGCCACTGACGAGGAAGGTAAGAGCCCAGGTGTGGATCTTTTGAGGGTGTATCTCCAGCAGAGGGGAATTGTGGATGGAAAGGGGGAGTAGGGGTAGGAGATGGTTCAGAAACAACCAAAAAGGGTTTCTCTGCCTGTGGCATCTCAGGATAGCTAAAACCAGAGAGGGTGGTGTCTTATGATTAGCCACGCCCCCTTTGACCCCTGACCCTGACAGTGTCCAGTTGCCTGTTCAAAGGGTTGCTTGATAGGTGCATGCAGCTCTGTTTGAGGACCTCTCAGCTCCTGTACTCAGTGCGGTCGTGCCCTCACCCCCCCCCCCCCCCCCCCCCCCCCCGGCGCTGGGAGCGAATAAGTCAGAGATGCTTTTAGACAGCAGGTTTCTTTTCTTTTTGTCGTCTTTCTTCGTTAATGCCGAAATGTCCTGATGTGAGTGGAGGCCGGTGCCATGAGCCGGAATAAACCACCAAAACACCCCCTCGCGGAGCAGGTTGACTCTCGGGGACAGCTAAGGCCGCTGTTGTCCCTGCCTTCTCGCAGAATGACTCTCTTTAGCGTGAAAACCACAGCAGGTATGTTAGGGGTGCGATCTATTTAGGGACTAGCTGTGTTGTTTTTTCACTCTTCAGAAGGTCCTTTGTCCCAACTGTGGGTCACTCATTTGTGCTGTGGTTTTGCTATTTGTTTGAAGCTGGTGTGAAAGCTACTTACGGAAATTAAGACTGCCTTTCACCTTATTATTTGCCCAGTGGTGCCTTAACTGAATTAAAACTTGCTGAAACTGTATCTCTTCCAAAAGGAAAGAGGAACAGGCTTACAGATAAAATACCTGCTGGTGTCAAGTGCATGAAGGAAGTCTTCCTTGCTATCTCGCAGAATCTTTTTCATCCTGACGCACTTTTGCTGAGAACGCCCAGGAGCAGCGCGGTCTGTGGCGCTCAGGGCTCCGCCCTTCCCCCAGAGGCGTTCCGGAATGTGACAATCTTTCCCAGATTTTGTGAAATAACCTAGAGGCTGCCGGAACATTCTTTGGCGTCCAGGACGTTAGGCCCCTCTCCACCTCCGTTCAGAAGCAAAGGGAATGCTCTCTCCGTAAAATTCTCGATCTTTTAGCAGATTCCACGAATCCAAGGCTAAAAAAAAAAAAAAGAACCTAATTACTGCGAAAAGAGTCAGTGCTTTTGTCCTGGAGTGTTTTGAGTGGAGTAATTACAGATGTGTAAGAATAATTAAGAACAGTCCTTGAGGGCCTGTTGTGTCTGTGCCGAGTGTCTGTCTGTCAGATGAGTCTGCTCTCCTTATCTGCCTGTCGGGCTGTGCTGTCCTCCGTCAGGGTAGCTTTGGTTCTGCCCCTGATCTCATTAAACCTGTAGAGAGCTGGAGCTCAGCAACATGGAGCCTGGGAGCCCAGGGCTTAGTATGGCTGTCTGTTTCCCTCTGTCGCTCCCTCTGTCACTGCCTGTCTCCCTCTGTCGCTCCCTCTGTCGCTGCCTGTCTCCCTCTGTCGCTCCCTTTGTCGTTGTTTGTCTATCCCTATCACTCCCTCTGCCGCTATCTGTCTCTCCCTCTCTTGTCCTCTGTCACTGCCTGTCTCCCTCTGTCGCTCCCTCTGTCACTGCCTGTCTATCGCTCCCTGTGTCACTGCCTGTCTCCCTCTGTCGCTCCCTGTGTCACTGCCTGTCTCCCTCTGTCACTGCCTGTCTCTCTCTATCGCTCCCTCTGTCACTGCCTGTCTCTCTCTATCGCTCCCTCTGTCGCAGCATGTCTCCCTCTATCTTTCTCTCTGTCACTGTCTGTTTCTCCCAATCACTCCCTCTGTCACTGTCTGTCTCTCTTTATCTCTCCTTCTGACTCTCTTTAAGATCTAGACTTTCCAAAGTCTTTCCAAAGTCTTTGTCTTTCCATTATAATATGCTGAGGGGATTTCAAAGGAATGAACATGAGTAGTTAGATGGTCTGAATGAGCATAGGTTAGTTACCAATTTTTGTTGCGGATAAGAGGGTTATTGACGGACTTGTTGACCGAGGGGACATGTTGACTTGCACAAAGAGCAGTCGGGGGATGTTTTCACGTCAAGCTGCCTAATCCCTCCCTTGTGTAACGGCCTGTATGACCTTTACATGACCCACAGGTAGCAAAAACGTGTATAAGGTCTGGTCCACAACCTGAATAATTAAGCTACCCATGTGATAGCTAAAGCTGCTGCCACATATCTGATGGCTATACACCCAGCCCCATTGTGGCCCCTCCTACCCGCTCATGTTCTTGTTTCAGGATGCAGGAAGCCAGCAGATCGGTTTTCTTCTGGGTAGCTGTGGGGTCACCGTTGCCCTTACAAGCGACGCCTGCCACAAGGGGCTGCCCAAGAGCCCTACCGGAGAGATACCTCAGTTCAAAGGTCAGCTCCGCCCTTTAACGGGCGCCTAACGAGAATGTGTCACGTGGCGACACTCCATCGCATTTCCCAGCTCCACGCAAAGCACATGTCACAGAGGAGGAATTAATTTCTTGGGGGGGGGGAGTGATTTGGTGGGGGTGGAACAGCTTTTATAACATACGGCCATTTGCCACAGCGGCCTTGCCCACGCACATGCACTCGCGATCACGCGCTCGCCCCCTTCCCTGACTCTCCCTGTTCTCATCCCCCCCCCCCTCCCCCCAGGGTGGCCCAAGCTGCTGTGGTTCGTCACGGAGTCCAAGCACCTGTCCAAGCCCCCCCGGGATTGGTACCCCCACATTAAGGACGCCAACAACGACACCGCCTACATCGAGGTAACACCGCTGCGCTTACAAGACGACGGGCTGAAATCTAACCTCAGAAGTGAGATTAAAAAACGAATAGATCCCCCTTCGACGGAAGTGAAACCATTACACTTCGATTCGAAATAGAAGCTGTTTTAAGAAGGAGAGGAGATGGTATCGCCAAAGCTGAAATAAAACGCATTTGATGGAGCCCCCCGAGATGTTAAGACACATGCTGGTGCCCTGCATGTGCTGTTTGTGTGTTTTTCCCCGTCTCTGGTTTGACGTATTAAACAGGCACGGCACCCAAATGAGGTTCAATCACCGGCTGGTTCGTTATCTGGACGGCCGCAGGCCACACTGTAATCTTTTTGCGAGGATACGGACGCCGTTTGCGTCACTTAAACACCCAGGGTAATAAGGAGGAACGAACCAAACATGGCGAATGTTTTTAAGAGACCGAATTAAGAATGCTACTGCGTTAGACTGCTGAGTGCGATTGCAATCCGCGGGTTTTCGACTTCATTTACCGTCAACGTCGTGATACGGGTCTTCAGACGCCACCTCAAAGGAAAACAAGCATCTACTTCCTGTCAGCTTTGATATCCGTAAACCTTAAACGCCTTTGAAGTCTAATTTTACATCCAAAGCGCCAGTTTCTGGGGGGCGTTCGGGTTTACGGCAGGCCGGCCTGCTGTTTTTCTTTTTTTCACCACTCACCGCACACGTCGGTGTCAGAGGCAGATCGAGAGCCAGCCCGTGCGACAGCAAACCGGGTCGCTGCGTGGGCCCGAGAGGTGTGGAGGCGTGACAGCGCCTCGACACCCGCTGACGTGCGTTTATCGGCCCATCGTCTTCCTCTCGTTACTCCTCGTCCCTGACAGCCGGGGAAGATCGACGCGTTCCCAGAGTTTGGACTCCCCCTGGCTTCTACGGAAGGCTGTGTGATCCTGCCCCCGGAATAACACACCGTTGTGTTTTATGGTTTAACAGCTGCTGGCTGGCTCTCTTATTGTTCTATTCTTTAGCATCCATCTCCGTTTGTTCTGTGGCTCTTGTAAAGACGGTGTGTACAGGAGCATGTCTGCAGTCCCTGTCTTTGCCGGGGCCATTTCCATTGGTTATAATCATTGAACTGTTTAGATGCTGGATTCTGCTTCTCCGTCCTGCTTCTTGAAACCTCTTCTACGTGCTGCTTTGTCCTTTTTCGCTTTCAGTTAACGAGCTTTTATCAGAGCCTTAATTTAGACGCTTACCCAACAATCTGTGGCATTTCCAAACTCAGTCGTTCGGTCTTTCGTGCAGCTTAACATAAGGTACTTAAAGTGCCTTTTTTGCTAAGCAATGCCTCGATCGATTCTTAGCTCCTGAACCATGCAGGTACCTTAATGGTTTGTTCATTTTACGTGAGGTTGACTGCTGATCCATAAAATTTTTATGAAGGAGACAATTTAACAAAAAAAAAACAAAACAATTTGTTAGCCAGACGTTTTGGCTTTTTTATTAACGCGAATGCCCCCCCGCGACCCAGTAGGATAAGCGGTTTGGAAAATGGATGGATGGATTAACGCAAATGCACAAGTCGCTCTCCAGGTTGCATAAGTATCCCGGCTCTCTATCTGTCTGGGCAGCAGAGAGTACCTCTGCCACTAACGTATGTTCTCCTGGCCTGGTCCGGCTCAACTCTGCTCCATCCGTCTCATGGGACAGTACAAGACGTGCAAGGACGGCAGTGTGCTGGGGGTGACTGTGATGCGGATCGCGATGCTGACACACTGCCAGGGGTTAACGCAATCCTGCTGCTATGCTGAAGGTAGGTCCATGCATTTGAATGTATTAACCCACATAGATATATAACACACCATGCTATGAAAACACCAGCCCTGTAGGGGGCGCTAGTTGCATTCTACCTCTATTAATCCCTGTAATTCAAGGGTCATTGTCTACAGTCCTTAAGAGTTTATAATAGAGTTTCATTAGTTCTGCATAATGCTGTTACATTCCGTTTTACCTGCTTATAGAGCTGTGCACTTCAGCAGAGCAGGTTAAGTACGGAGGTCAAGGTGTAATACTGCAGTATCCCTCTCGGGACTCGAGCACTCAGTTGGTAAATCATTGTCCCGAATCGCGGTGCCCCCTTGTTCTGCTTACGGGACGCTTGCCTTATGAGGGCATGTTCAGAGAAGGACGGCGGTTAAAATCTCAGTGGAGCTGCAGGTGCTCGGTATATTACCAGAACTGTAAAGGCTTTGTAAGCAACAGCATAAATAATAATAAATAGCATCCAAATTTAAGTTTTGGAGTTAGACTGTAGGCTGAGTCATACTCGGGTGGGACTCCAAGTCACCCGGCTTTGTGAGTGTGACTCTCAGTGAAGGGAAACGCTATGGCACTCCCTCCTCCCCATCCATCCCTTGGAAACCCTCATCCCAGGAGGGCTGTTACCATGGCAATGGGGTGATGCTCGTGTTCCGTCCTCCCCGCTGACCTATCTCTGCGTGTCCCTTCCAGCTGAGACCATTGTGAATGTATTGGACTTTAAGAAGGACGTCGGCCTGTGGCACGGCATTCTCACGGTAAGAGCCCCCCCCTCCCGCTCTCCTTCAGGTCCTCCTGCTGCGGCTGTACCGATTTACAGCCTTTACTTCCAAATAAAGGTTGAAGTTCAAGTCCGTCTCGGTTACCTCAAAGTGCTCGTTTTGTGTAAAACTTTAAAGTTTAAAAGGGAGAAGGTCAAACTGTCTGGTCCGTGTAACCAAATATTTTGCAGATCCCCATATCTCAGACTGTTGTGTTCATTTACCTCGCTTAAGGGGAAATGAAGTGGCACTTGTTAGTCTGGGACGGGTGCTTTGTCTTCCAAGCCCCCTGTGATCCACGTGTCCCATGCAGTGTCTTCCTCACCCCCCCCATAATGGAGGATGTGTCGTTCACTCTCCTCTCGTCGTCTGGGTTATAGCCTGTCACTGTACAGGCTACCACTGCATGACACACACAGCTGACCTGCCCGGGCACTTGTGTCCTCCTCACTGCATTAAACTGCGCTTAAAGCCGTGGAAGCCAGTGTTTGCCGGTGCAGAATGCGGGGGATCTTTTTCGTCTGATGTCTGCGATGTTCTGCTTGTGAACGGAGCCTTGCTTTTTGGCCTTTCACCCCCACCATCCCTGTCTCCACCAGAGCGTGATGAACATGATGCACGTCATCAGCATCCCCTACTCCCTGATGAAGGTCAACCCGTTGTCATGGATACAGAAGGTGTGCCAGTACAAAGGTAACAGAGTTTTTTTGATGTAAGATTTTTTTTTTTGTCAGAAATCGTTTTTTCCCCGTTGGCCACCACTCTTTTTTTTTACCTTCTTGATTTATTTATCCATATTGAACATCATCATTGCAAATAATGCTGTCATTTAGCCGTGCTATTTATCATCTCTCTCTCTCTCTCTCTCTCTCTCTCTCTCTCTCTCTCTCTCTCTCTCTCTCTCTCTCTCTGCTCCTCACCCCCCAGCGAAAGTGGCATGTGTCAAGTCTCGGGACATGCACTGGGCCTTGGTTGCCCACCGCGACCAGCGGGACATCGACCTCAGCTCGCTGCGCATGCTCCTGGTGGCCGACGGCTCCAACCCCTGTAAGCCTGTCTCCCTTTTCTCTTTAGACTTGCGGTTTGACTCGTGATTTGACTCGCTCCTCCTGAAGCTCCATGCTCCATGGGGTGCCTGCTTCTGTACACATAGGCACGATTGACTTTGTGTTCCTTTGATTTCTAAAGTCTTTCCATCTCCAAGTACAATAACATATCATGCACAGTTTACTGCTGGTTGCACCAGGAAGCTTGTGATAAAAAGCATTTAGTTATGAATGTGACCTTGTGACCTTTGTCTTGGGATACCTTCATGATATCTACCTGGTCTTCATCCCAGGGTCCATCTCGTCCTGCGATGCGTTTCTCAACGTCTTCCAGAGCAAAGGCCTTCGCGCTGAGGTCATCTGTCCGTGCGCCAGCTCTCCCGAGGCCCTCACTGTAGCCATCCGAAGGTACGCCCCCTAGAGGCCATCGCCCCACCAGCACCTTCTTCTCCAGTATCTGTATAGATCCCAGCTGTCGAGCTCCTGAGTGTCTATACTTCGAAATTGTCTTTTAATAATTAATGGAACTCTCTCATTTTGATACCGATGATATTTAAATTGCATTTAGTGTGCGACTGTTAAAGTATTTCAATGAGTGCCCCCCCAAACACCCTCTGCTTCCTTGGATGGATGAATGAATGAATGGATGGATGGATGGATGGATGGATGGATGGATGGATGGATGGATGGATGAATGGATTTTACTATTATTTTACTACTGATGTTTCTAATGATAAAGACCTTCTTTTAATATGATACCATATATTAAGTAAATACTGTGACATTGCATTAGCATAATGTATGTGTTAGTATCTGGCAAATGAGTGTAGTAGGTTGAGATCCAGCTGACGCATTCTGACAGGAGCGTAGCGTGACGCTCCTGATGCGTGACCTGACAGCCGATGAATTATCCCCGAGGCAGCGGTGGGAGGACGTTCGCTACAGTGCAAAATGCGGGGTCATTAACTTTTTTGCGTTTTTTTTTTTTCCCGAGCTGTTTTTAAACATCTGCTTTGTGTTGCGCAACCCAGCCGTGTAACCGACTATTAAGATTTCGTCGAAATTAATTGCTTTTGACCGTCTTCCTCTAACACTAATTGTTCCCTGTCAGTTTTTTTTTTCTTTCCTGCGTGTGATTTTAAGTACTTCGCTGAATGAAGCTCGGTATTAAGATGAATGAAATTCAACTAGCATTGGAGACTGAATGTCAGTGAACTTGGCGGTGTTCTTGATTACTAAATTCCTCCACCTGCTCTTTACGGGTGGTTCAGCCATCTCCGCCCAGGTAAAAGCGCCCTTAGTGTATTTTGTTTTTCTTTCTTTTTTATTACTTTGTTTATGTGTATAATTCCTGACCTACATTTCACCAGAGGTCCCCAGGGATCCAGGAAAATGTGATATTGGTCGTTCCTGATTGGCTGGTTTTTCCTGTTTGTTTCTCTTTTGTTGTCCTCTCGGGGCAGACCCACAGATGACTGCAATCTGCCCCCGGGAAGAGGCGTCCTCTCCATGCATGGCCTGAGCTATGGCGTGATCCGTGTCGACACTGAGGAGAAGCTGTCCGTGCTGACTGTGCAGGATGTGGGCACAGTCATGCCAGGAGGTGTGTCGCTGTACTCTGAATCGGTCTAGGGTGCCGGGTGCGAGCAGACATGTGACACGCCCCATGCAGCTGTCGTTAAGTGCCACACCTCAGCCGTAGCCGCCCCAACAATGCGCCTGATGTTTTAGGCTGTGACATTAAAGGTGGTGGCTTCCGAGCTCCGCCTGCCGAATGTGGTCTGACATAGAACATTCTAGAAGAACGCTGGCATCTTGCCCACAGCGCTCATGTGCGTGGTGAAGCCGGACGGGGTGCCTCAGCTGTGCAAGACGGACGAGATCGGGGAGGTGTGCGTGTGCTCCATCGCCACGGGGACGTCCTACTACGGCCTCTCGGGCATGACCAAGAACACCTTTGAGGTGAGGGCTCACCCCAGCCCGACGCTGCGAGTCTCTCTTCCATCTGCCCGTGTCCACCATTATCAGTGTGCAGCTTGGCGGAATAGGACACTGTGTCTGTGATCGGAAGGTCACTGGTTCAGATCCCAAGGTCAGCAGAGCAGTGTTGCAGTTGGACATTGAGCGAGGCCCTTGATCCCCATTACTGCGGAGACAGTCTAACCCTGTTTTCTGAATTGTACATCGCTAGATAAAATCTTATTTAGTTAAAATTTTAAAATGTCTGCTGGTCAGGGGCTGGAAGTAGTAAGCGCTTAGTCAGTTTTCTCTCTCTTTCAATCACTAGCTTTTCCTCTAGGGTTTCAGATGACTGAAACTGACATTGTACTGTATAGTGCACGTAAAAAGTGTGTCCGCTCCGATGTGTGTTGGGTCATGGCAGGTCTTCCCCATGAGCAGTTCCGGGGCCCCCATCAGTGAATATCCCTTTACCCGGACCGGCCTGCTGGGGTTTGTCGGCCCCGGAGGTCTGGCCTTCATTGCGGGCAAGATGGACGGTCTGATGGTGGTGGCTGGGCGGAGGCACAATGCCGACGACATCGTGGCCACGGCGCTGGCAGTGGAGCCCATGAAGTTCGTCTACCGGGGGAGGTGGGTGACATCACGGGGGTCTGGACATGTTTGGTATAGTCCAGGGGTTTGGAATAATCCACTGTGGGTCTCTGGCAGTATCGGAAAAGGAGGTACTAAAAAAATAAGGGCCCCTTACATTTATCATAGCAGGAAATGATGTAAGCACTACACATCAAGATTGAATGTCATGCTTGGTGTGGCTCCAGCCGTCCTGGCCTCCAGACCACAGATTCAGCCCTCCCCTTCGTTCTGCCCCCCCCCCCCAGGATCGCTGTGTTCTCCATCACTGTGCTGCATGACGAGCGCATTGTGGTTGTAGCTGAGCAGAGGCCGGACTCCACCGAGGAGGACAGCTTCCAGTGGATGAGTCGCGTGCTGCAGGTACGCGGGGGCGGTACTCTTAGTCACATGACATCATTAAGATATGCGGGGTGGTACTCTCATACAGTCACATGACATCATTAAGATATGCGGGGGCGGTACTCTCATACAGTCACATGACATCATTAAGATATGCGGGGGCGGTACTCTCATACAGTCACATGACATCATTAAGATATGCGGGGGCGGTACTTTCATACAGTCACATGACATCATTAAGATATGCGGGGGCGGTACTCTCATACAGTCACATGACATCATTAAGATATGCGGGGGCGGTACTCTCATACAGTCACATGACATCATTAAGATATGCGGGGGCGGTAGTCTCATACAGTCACATGACATCATTAAGATATGCAGGGGCGTTACTCTCATACAGTCACATGACATCATTAAGATATGCAGGGGCGGCATTCTCATACAGTCACATGACATCATTAATATATGAGGGGGCGGTACTCTCATACAGTCACATGACATCATTAAGATATGCGGGGGCGGTACTCTCGTACAGTCACATGACTTCATTAAGATATGCGGGGGCGGTACTGTCGTACAGTCACATGACATCATTAAGATATGCGGGGGAGGTAATCTCAGTCACATGACATCATTAATATATGAGGGGGCAGTACTCTCATACAGTCACATGACATCAAGATATGCGGGGGCGGTACTCTCGTACAGTCACATGACATCATTAAGATATGCGGGGGCGGTACTGTCGTACAGTCACATGACATCATTAAGATATGCGGGGGCGGTACTGTCGTACAGTCACATGACATCATTAAGATATGCGGGGGCGGTACTGTCGTACAGTCACATGACATCATTAAGATATGCGGGGGCGGTACTGTCGTACAGTCACATGACATCATTAAGATATGCGGGGGCGGTACTGTCGTACAGTCACATGACATCATTAAGATATGCGGGGGCGGTACTGTCGTACAGTCACATGACATCATTAAGATATGCGGGGGCGGTAATCTCAGTCACATGACACCATTAAGATATGCAGGGGCGGTACTTTCACAGAGTCACATGACATCATTGGTCTCAAGTTATTTACCCCATGATCAAAGGTTGGGCTGTCTTTTTCGAAGGGTTGTTTCCTTGTATCGATTTTTTTTTTCATTCCCCCAAACATGCTAATTAGCCAGTTGGTTCTTTTTGAAGCTGTACTGAAAAGCTCTAATCTGCAGTGTCTGGCTGCTGCATGATCTCGATTCCCTAATTGAATTCCACACACGCATAGCTTCTATCATCAGGAAACACTGCAGAATGCTATTTTACAAGATAGAAAACATCTCACTTTGTTTCCAGATATTCTACTGTCTGTTGGGGAAATTCGAGCATGAAAAGCTTGATTCACAGACAAATAATGACCAGAACCAAAACCGCAATAAAATTCCAGGACTTTTATGTCTTGGTGGGAAGAGTAAACCGAGGCAGTTTTTAGGACCCCGGTCATACCCTTTGGAATGGGTTTTTATCAGAGATGAAAAGTCCAGGCCCAGAAAATACAAATCCAGACCAAGGTTTTGTCTCAACCAGCCAGTTGAGTTTCATGTGACTCTTTATTCTTAATGGGTTGGTTGAAACAAAACCTTGGTCTGGGTTTGTACTTTCTGGACCTGGACTTTTCATCTCTGCTTTTACTGGCACTTAGCGTAATGAAGAGTCTCAGTCCCTATAGCTGATTCTAGCTTTTAGAGCCTTTCTAAGAGGTTAGAGGTAATGACCTGCTTTATTATCCAGGCCAGTCCAGCCAATTTCACAATGAATCCTCAGGTTATGACGCTATTCAGTGGAGAGTAACTACTTCTTTGGTGTCGTCATAGGCAATTGACGGGATCCACCAAGTGGGGGTCTACTGCCTGGCTCTGGTACCATCCAACACCCTGCCCAAAACGCCACTGGGGGGCATCCACCTGTCGGAGACCAAGCAGCAGTTTCTGGAGGGCTCCCTGCACCCCTGCAACGTGCTTATGTGCCCCCACACCTGCGTTTCCAATCTACCCAAACCCCGTCAGAAGCAGCCAGGTGTGTCTCTGCGTCTTCTCAACTTCGTAAGGTCAAATTCCGACAATGGTGACGATAACGCCTTAAGATTAATTATAATTTAGCATTTAGCATGTAAAATCATTACCTATAAAAGAGTGCATAGAACTCGCATTCAACACAGCATATACAAAAGTTATTTTGTATCGCTACTTCACTGCCACTTCAAATTCTCTAAGACAGGGGTTGGCAACCCTGATCCTGGAGTGCCGGTATCCATGTTTTCCATCCTACCTGGTCTCTGATGAACCACAGCTGATCTCAGGCATATAGTAACTCCTCTGGTACGATAGAAGACTCGCTGGATACTGGCATATCTGGATCAGGGTTGCCTACCCTTGCTCTATAATCTGCAACACATTCTACACATTTTACATGCTAAATGCTAATTCTTTATTAATCTTAAGGTCCTGCATGTATGTGGGGCTCCATTAGAGGGTCGTGACGGCTTTTCTCCCTGTAGAGCACCATCCTCTGGCGTCATCTCATTACGGGACCCTCCTTTCCTTAAGGGGTCAGCCGGGTTGAGATCTGGTGGCAGCCCGGGCCCATTTTCATGCCCACCTAACCGTTCACTGACCACTCGTGCTCCGTCAGAGGAGACAGTGTTCCGGAACATTCTTCCCGTCGGGATAGAACAGCTTCGGCGCAGGTTGGAGGCGACGGCCCAGAAAGACTCTGTATTTTGGGGGCGTTTAGCGTCCCCTAATAGGTCAAGTGAGGCCCAGACCATAGCAGAGCCTCCTGCACCTTCACTGAGCGAGACCAGCCCTGGAGCCCAAAGGCTTCTCTTGCTGTGGGAGCCGCAAACGCAGCCGTCCGCTTGCCCAGCGCCGGGTGACTCATCTGACCATATGGCTTTTCACAGCACTCTGTAGACCACTGCCCGTGTCCTCTGTACTTGCAAAAGTACATTTTGGAGTAAGGGGGTCACAGAGTGCAAATAAAGCCTACTGCCCCTCTGTGAAGCTCCCAGTGTGTGACTCCTGATGAAGCACAGATTTTGGAGCAGTTTGCTACTGTTTTTCCCTTCATCTTGAAGCAATGCATAGGCATTGTACTGACAGCATTTGTGCGACAGTTATTGTTGCTACTAGCTGATGGTATCTTTTTATTGGACTTCCATGCCTCCATGTTGGCCATAATTTTTGCCTTGTAAAACCGAGTTCTGCCACCATTGTCACCCATTCATCTGCCAGAGCTGTTCCTCTATAAAACTCATGGCAACTATATAATGGGGAACTGACTCTATATTGCTTGTACATGACTCAAAGCATGATGGGATAATAATTGCTGAATTAACTCAGGAATCACATCTATGTGGGAATACTGGTTTTTATTATCTTTAATATACTTCACATCCCGCATTCACTGCCCGTTCTTCCTTTTCTGCCAGTTATCTATGGTATATTCAGTTCTCTGTGTGAGGTTATTGAACACACAGACAAGCAAATGCAACACACAGTGTATGTAGGAGTGCTTGGGTTGTAGCGAGAGCAACATGATGATAAATGGCTTCCCTCAAATGAAAAGAGGTATTTTAAATGATGCATTGATTTGTTGATCTAATTAAAAGGGCTGTTTGTGTGCTTTTGAGCTTGTGCCGTGCGTGGAATGTAATGAAGCCCTATAAATTCAGCCGTCCGCCTCAGCATATATCGGCTTTTACAAAAAGCCCCGAGCCCCGTTATTTATGGACGTCTGTTTCAAAAGCTCCACATCAGATGAAAGCCGCCCTGTCAGTGGCTCACTTGGCTGTCTATTCTGTTGCCTTGGATACAGACAGATCGGTCTCAGGACAGTCCAGTCACGTTCATTTGCTTAATATTAGGGTAACAGCTTATTCCGTCAGACATTGTGCAAGTGCGCGGCTTCTTAAGCGTGCGTGACTGCGTTCTGCATTTGTAATGTCACCGGTGTGCATGACCTGAATAGCAGACTTGCCTCTGTGATGGTGGGGACCGCAGTTCAGCATGTGACATTTCCTGTCCTCCCAGAGATTGGACCAGCCTCCGTGATGGTTGGGAACCTGGTGTCGGGGAAGCGAATCGCCCAAGCCAGTGGCCGCGACCTGGGCCAGATGGAGGACAATGACCAGGCAAGGAAGGTTTGTGTGTGTGTGTGTGTGTGTGTGTGTCCATCCTCTGGGGGCTTGATTTTCACTCATATTGTCAAACCATGCGAAGTGAATATGTATGTTTTGAGAATCCTTTTGGATCTTCTCAGTTTTGGCTTTGAAGTGCCTTCATTTCTGGCTTCCATCAGGAGAGAGAAGAGGACTTACTGCCAGTTTGCTATAATCACATTCCTTTCCTGGGACTTATTCAGTCCAATCAAACTCATCACTTTACTCATCTGATCCCTCACTGCTCAGGCCATCTAAAGCCTCCATACCTCAATCTGCCCTTCATTCATCTTCCCTGCCACCGTCCATCCACTCCCAGCATCCCCCCAGCGTGGGGCTTCCCCTTCACCTACCCATCTGTGATTTTGGCCCTTCACTGTCATCCATGTCTGATCTCCAGCTTTGACAGCTGAAAGACCTCACCTTTCACCCATCGGAAAATCAGCCCTTCCGTGTGACAGAGTTAGGATGGGTTCCGTCTCAAGCTGCCTGATTTCTGACTGCTGATTAATCCACTGTGTGATTTTCTTTGTTGGACATTTTTTAAAAGTACATTTTAAAGTGTTTTGAGTTGTTTTTTTCCCCCATTTAATGTCTAGAGAGCCAGAATTATCTGCTGTAGATGTATCGGTTTTTCAGTGATCGTTTTATAATTCTGTTGAAGTTGGATGGAAAGCTTCATTTGTGCTTTTGATTAGTACCTGTTTGTATTAACATTCTATACAGAACTTACCTTTACATGTATATTTTATAAGGATGCTTTTATAAGAACGCACTTTAAAGTTTTTCACTGCTTTATGTTGAGCTCTTGGGAGTTTTATTTACATAAAAATGTGTGCAGAAGGAAAAGCGATTGGTTCAGAGAGAACCAATCAGATTGTAGATGAGGTGGGTCCAAGCAGCTAGCGGAGATGGGACCAACCAATCAGGTGTCTTGTTCCTGCCTCCTCTAGTTGCTTGGACCCACCCCCTCTACAATCTGATTAGTTTTCTCTCTGAAACAATAATTTTCCTCCTGCCCTCAGAATATTTTTGTGTAGGTAAAATTCCCACAAGCTTACGTCGAAGTTTGTTGTAAGATTGGCAGTAAATTGAACCAGTCACAGTCCTGCTTTCTCCCTGGGAGGTGACATTACCTTCCACTCTGTGTGTCGGACTCCTAGGGATAGTCAGTCTGAGCTGGGCCCTTAAGCACAAGACTTATTCTGGCATCCTGTGTCTCTCATAGTTCCTCTTCCTGTCAGAGGTGCTTCAGTGGAGGGCCCAGACCACCCCGGACCATGTGCTGTACACCCTGCTCAACTCGCGGGTAAAAGCTCGTTCTTTCATGACAGCCTGCTTTCGTATCCCAAACCCAGATCCTCAGAGGAATTTAGTGAAGACCGTCTTTCTCTGTTTCCTAATGAACTCCATCCTTTTTCAGAGCTGGAACCATTTTGCGTGCTGTTGATCTAAATGCAAACGATAACAGATTTCATTCGGTGGTCCCTGCAGTTCAGAGAGTGAACTACTAATTAAGGAGATGGGCTGAATGTAAGACCTGAAAGGCGGCAGACTTAGAATTTGATTGGATTTCTCCTGCCTGTTTAGGGTGCGATAGCCAGCTCACTGACCTGCCTACAGCTGCATAAGCGGGCAGAGAAGATCGCCGCCCTGCTGGCCGAGCGAGGCCACCTGCAGGATGGGGATCACGTAGCACTGGTTTATCCCCCAGGTAAGCTCCCCCAGCCCACTGTGTTATCTGATGCCTACTGTATGTGATACGATGTAAGTTGTATGCGTTTATTCATGAGGGCCCGTGTGTTCATTAACATGTGTGGCATGTGATGGCTGTATTCCCTCTTTTCTGGGATATCACTGACTGACAGGCAGGTTCACATGTTCTAAAGCCAAGTTAGCATCCTTCCTCCTGCTAGGGATGGCGTCCAAACTTCCATAGCCCTATGCCTAAGGCGTTCAGTGACGCCGTGAGAAACAGCGGCGGTTTACCTGCGGGACTCTGGGCTTTCATCCGCCACCTGACAAGCCTTTTGATATGCGAGCGGCGTTCTCTCTGAACGTCTGCGCTCTGCGTCTGCATCCCGCATCCGTGTTTCCGCAGGGATCGACCTGATCGCCGCTTTCTACGGCTGCCTGTACTGCGGCTGCGTGCCCATAACGGTCCGGCCTCCTCACCCACAGAACATCGCCACCACCCTGCCCACCGTCAAGATGATTGTGGAGGTATGGTGGGGAAGAGTGGGGGGGGGGGTGGCCTTTCAGCTAACGCATGGGGGGGTGGTAACGCACACATGTCTCTGATTGTGTTTGCGCATGCGCGTGCGCAGGTGAGCCGCTCCGCCTGCGTGATGACGTCGCAGGCCATCTGCAAGCTGCTGAGGTCCAAGGAGGCGACGGCGGCGGTGGATGTGAGGACGTGGCCGCCCGTCTTGGACACGGGTGAGACCGCAGCCCTCAGGCCTCACCACCGCCCCCTTCAGTTTCGACAGACACACTACCGGCCTCCTCCAACACGCATAGACTTACATACATCATTTCACATGAATCCATTCCATTGTAGTGGACCCTCCTAAGATGCTGTCACTCTCCTAAGATGCTGTTCCTTAAGTGCTACGCCTCCTACTGGGCCTCACCTCTTAGCTGGACTCAGAGTGTTACTTCTATAGCAGCCATTAACTGGAAATGTTCTCGCATTTCTCACCAGATGATTTGCCAAAGAAGAAGCCCCCACACTTACAGAAGCCCTCAAACCCGGACACCCTGGCCTACCTGGACTTCAGCGTGTCCACCACCGGCATGCTTGCTGGAGTAAAGGTAGCCCCCATTGACAGACGACTCCCATCATCCCTTCGCATGTTGATACACATCTCACCAATAGGGGGCGCTGAGGAGGACTGCTCTCCCATGTTCACCTCCCCTCCTGGGTGGATCCCCAGGATTTATGGTCTGTCTGTAACATTTATCTGTGGATTATCAATTTACATGGAAGCTTGTCTTCTGCTGTAGTTCTGCTGCTCAGATTCAGCGATTCGGGGCTCTTCTTATTGGCTGCCGGCATCTCCGCGGATCAGTCGTCAGGAGGATCTCCTGCCTTTTTAAAGTGTAGCCGTTTTCTGAGGTTCAGCAAAGAGGCCTAAAACGTTCTGAAGAAGTAGTTCCTTGGGACATGGAACAGGTCCCTGGGGACCGGAGAATGGAGCTGGGCAATTTTATTGGATCCCTGGGGCAGCAGGAGCGGGAGCTGCCCGAATGTACAGAAATAGCTGCTTCTCTAACAAAAACAAACTGGAAGCCCTTGCGAGCTGGATCGCCGCTTCCTGGCTCTCTCTCTCTCTCTCTCTCTCTCTCTCTCTCTCTCTCTCTCTCTCTCCCTTCTTTTTACTTTTCTGGTGCGGGCATTTGGGTATGTTGGGAGGGTGTTCTGGGATGATTCTGTTAAATCACTAGCGATTGCTTACATTTGGATTGTCTCTCTTGGGTGGGCACTACCCCCTTCCCCATCATCAGCCACTCCCCTGTTCCTGAGGCCCCACCTGGAAACCTCCGTGCTCTCCCTACGCCTCAGAAACAAGGCCGACGGATGCTGCACAGAATACACCCAGAGCTTAGGGCGTGCTTAGCTGCCTCGCGCCACTTTAGCCTGAACGGGACTGGTCGTGGTCAGTTGTACTGAAAGGCCACGAGCCGCGGTCTCGATTAGCATAACAAACACGGACCCCGTCACACCGCAGATACCAGGGCTTCATCGGCGGACTAAGCCCCTGGTGTGCCATCTTCTAATTGATTCTGAAGTGGCATTCAGAATATAAATATCAGCGCAAAGAAGGGGAGAGCAGGACTTGAATTAAGAAGTACGCGGTAGGTGTTAGAGGCCATTGTTGCCACTTAACTGGCGTGTTCGTTCTGATTAGCCGTTAGCTGCGTGTCGCTCTCTTTAGCCTTTGGCGCTAACAGCGTGTGTCCCATCCAAAAAAAGACCCAGAAAACGGTTTCTTTCAAAGCCTGTTCTTCAGCTGGCGATTTCTGACAGTGGCCAGGCTCTGGGTTTTCTGGCAGAATGCTGGGGGCGTGTCCTCCCTGAAAGCACACAGTGCATCTGGCTGCATTTCAGTCGCCGTGCCTGTGGTTTGAGTGCCGTTTTGCCCCAGAGGCATTAGCTCCAGATCTGGAGACCCTACCAGAAGGTTTCCCTCCATTGTCGTTCTCTATTGTGCCCATTTAAAGCTGCGGTACTATATCTCTGTTTGCCTGAACCAGACTGTCTACCTTTATCCGATAACATGAGCTGATACCCATCGTTCTCAGCTTTTGATTTGTGCACCACTGGCCTGTTAGATAAGAGGTTAGATAACAGAAATATACTAAAGTGTGGCCTTTAATATGGAAGAGTCCTTTCTGTCTGCGTCCTGCACCTAGATGCTTTAGTCCATGCATTTGCATACTTAGCAGATGCTTTACTCCAAAGCAATGTACAAGTGAGGCAAATAGCACGTGACAAACCTATATGCTGCTGAGGAAAGGACTAAGGACAAGTGCAGCTTGGCTGAGCTTCCAATGAACAACGTACAAGTGTAACCACACAACATCTTTCAGCAGAGCAAGACTCCCGTAAGTCTGTTTATTGTCCAGAAGCTAAGGATATAGATTTCTGTATGGACAGCAGGGACATGTCGCTACCAGTATTGTAGGAGTACCATGTGTGTTTAGGGGGGTAGATTTGTCATAAAGATTTCTTGTTTGAGCATGAGAGTCTGAAAGTGTGAGTGTCACGTCATATGTAGGAGAGCTGGCAACCTACAAGTGTTGAAACCAAAGCTATATCCTTTCCAGAAGCTCTACATTGAGAACATTCAGGGAACATACAAAGGTGTCAGGCTAGTAGGGGAAGTTTAAAAGCATCCTCTAGGTCTCTGTCCTCCACCTGAATGCTATGGTGTTTAAAAGCATCCTCTAGGTCTCTGTTCTCCATCTGAATGCTGTCGTGCTTAAAAGCATCCTCTAGGTCTCTGTCCTCCACCTGAATGCTGTCGTGCTTAAAAGCATCCTCTAGGTCTCTGTCCTCCACCTGAATGCTGTCGTGCTTAAAAGCATCCTCTAGGTCTCTGTCCTCCACCTGAATGCTGTCGTGCTTAAAAGCATCCTCTAGGTCTCTGTCCTCCACCTGAATGCTATGGTGCTTAAAAGCATCCTCTAGTCTCTGTTCTCCACCTGAATGCTGTTGTGCTTAAAAGCATCCTCTTCATCTCTGTCCTCTATGTAGATCCTGTCATGCTTAAAAGCATCTTCTTTGTCTCTGTCCTCCACCGGGATGATGTGGTGCTTAAAAGCTTCCTTGGTCTCTGTCCTCCACCTAGATGTCTCACACTGCCACCAGTGCCTTCTGCCGTTCAATCAAGCTTCAATGTGAGCTGTACCCGTCCCGAGAGGTGGCCATCTGCCTGGACCCCTACTGTGGCCTGGGCTTTGTCCTCTGGTGCTTGTGCAGGTGAGAATCCCCCTTCCATTCCTTTTTAAACCTGTGTACTTCTCCCCCCACCCTCGTTTTATCAGATAGAGAACAGATGGAGCAGCGAACAACCCACCGGCAGATCACATGCACTTTATGGCGTCGATCTTGCACACAACCCAGGACGACTAGTGCTGAATGGATCAGTGATTCGTATAAACAGCCAAGACTCAGTGACTATGACTTACTGAATACCAGCGAGGCTCAAAAAGCTGCACCCCACCCAAGATTGGCTGAGAGTCGTAAAAGCCCCACCAGTCCTGTTTACTCCTCAGTCAGCCCCCATACCTCCAGTACAGGTCCAGAAATAAGAGGCTGACTTTTCTGGGGGTTAAATTTATACCCCTCGCTTACTGACAACGGATCATTAAAATGTGGACAACGTCTCTCTACACGGGGCACAGCCGTGCCCGACCGTCCCTCAGCTCGGCACTGAACGTCCTCCTCTAACATCTGTGCTAACGGAGACGTCAGCCGCGGGTAGTGCCCGCAAGCGGCGCCGCTGCAGAAAAACGGGTCCAGCTGCTTTAAAGCCTCTGCGCTTCTGTGATTGGTTGTCCCTCCCTACACCGCCCCTCCCCCCACCTCCAGGGGACTACGGATGTTATTAGAGCAAACTCACTAAAAGTTTTATATGGAAACATCTCAGCAGGTGCAGGAACTCTGAAAGTGCCGGTGCCCCCCTGGGTACCAGGGGCAGTGATGTGTGTTACAGCCCCCTTCTCTCTCCTGTGCAGTGTCTACTCTGGGCATCAGTCCATCCTGATCCCCCCCTCTGAGCTGGAGGTGAACCCCGCACTGTGGCTGATGGCGGTGAGCCAGTACCGGGTGAGGGACACATTCTGCTCCTACTCTGTCATGGAGCTGTGCACCAAGGGACTGGGCCTCCAGACGGAGCAGCTCAAGGTACGGCGTCCATCTCTCCTCTGAGCATGGCTGGGGGCAGACCCATGCTTGATTAGGGGGTGTTTCGGCACTAACAAGCCCGTGCACTCCTTCACCCTGTATGGTTGGGATCCACCCCCCTCCTTAGGTCCTCCCGTTGGTTCGCTCCAAAAAAACATACGGTCCAAAGAATTTCCTGCAAAACACAGGAAGCAGAGTCTGTGTGACTGGCTGGTATCTTAGAAAGCCTCCTCGCGCCGGTCTGCGAGAGCCTCCGAGGTGATTCGGAAACCCAAGGCACGCACACCGCCGAGCGCAGCGTGCCCGCTGGGGATCGGCGCGCCGAAGGGCTCCGCGTAGCATTTTCACGTTGTCAGATTAACTTCTAACCAGAACTTTCTGTCTCGATGTTGCTCAAGTTTCATAGATATTTTCTAAACATTTTAGGTCCGTATTAAAGAATATTTGAAATCCACATACAAAAAGCTTTTATTAATGCCTGAGTGACTATTACTTATGGAGGAATGTTTGATTTAATGCTGATATAATGTGTCTGGAGATTCAGATTTAAAGCATTGTTAAACACAGGATCACCGTTAAGTCCATATGGTTTCGTGAACTGTGTGAGAATGATTGGATCCAAGAATTTCAGACACTCCTCAGCTCCATGGTATGGCCCCCATCTGCACGAACCGCATAGCTGGAATTTGCCTATCCCTGTGGACTGTACCATTTAAACTGCACCCCCCCCCCCCCAGACTCGAGGATTGGACCTGTCCCGCGTGAGGACCTGCGTGGTGGTAGCTGAGGAAAGGCCTAGGATAGCCCTGACCCAGTCCTTCTCCAAGCTCTTCAAGGACCTGGGCCTCCACCCACGTGCCGTCAGCACCTCCTTCGGCTGCAGGGTCAACCTGGCCATTTGCCTGCAGGTGGGTTCCAAGCCCCGCCCACCATGCACAAGCTCCTCCCAGCACATACAAGCTCCACCTCCCCTTCCCCACCCACTGTCTCTCCATCTGACTGTCTGCTGGAATGTTCTGAGTGCATTGTGAATAAGAAAGACCCCATGGGGATAGAATGGCATTCTCCCCAGTTGCAGCAAAGAGGTGCCAGTGCTGCCCTCTTCAGGTGGAAAAATGTCATTGTCAAAGTCTTTCCTTTGTTTTCCATTTTCCTCACCTTGTTTTTTTTACCGCAGTAATATCATGTTTTTTTTAGCCGAAACAATGAACATATTTCTGTGGAAATTGTCAGACGGTGGTGCTTAATAAAAGACATTTTCTGGTTAGGGTGTAATTTACGAGTGTGACAAAGAGAATCAAGTTTGGTTTTCTTCAGGGCTTGCAGCAGCAGGAGGGAATTTACTGTCCTCACATTTCCATTTGGATAATAGTAAAATTGTTTTAATTATAGTCTGATTTATTGCTGCTATATTTGTAGAGTAACGTGTGCACCCTGTCATGGTTAAGATGTGGAAGATGCGAAGTTAGCGCCTGAAAAAATGTTTATTGAAAAAGTACCCATAATGCCCTGGGGCAGCAATCATTGAAATCCATGTAGTTTTTTTTCTCACGCCAAATTGACAAGTGAAACGATCCTCGTTTCCACATTGCCACCATGGGGGCTCCTGGTCCCCTAATGACCATGACTGGTAGTTAACCTAGACTGAGGGGATCCCGAGAGGGCAAGAGGTCATCAGAATGATTTGGTGAGATGGGGGGGGGGGGGGAGCAGGCGGGGTCATTCCCCACATTCCTAAAGACTCCATGGCCGGTTCCCGTTTCTCATCCTAAACACCATTTCACACGATATGATTATTACCCACATGGCATACTGGTGAGGAATGGCCAACAAATTAATAGGATATTTTTTGAGATTGTGTGCTTCCTCAAAAGAGCCTCACCGTCCATTAAGAAAGGTGTGTCATGAAATACGAGAATATAAATCATATGTTTAGTAGACTGTAAATGCCAAAAATCTCAAGATGAATATTAAAAACGCTCCTGTGGTTCACAGTATGAGTTTTATAACCGAATGTAATTTAAAAGTGTATAATTCGATATGTCTGCCGGATGCGTAATGATGTAAATGTAATTTCATTATTTTTACACTGTAAACACCTGTTACTCCAGTAGAAGGGTCGTAGGTGAGAGTCGTTGAGCAGTTTAACTTACTAGAGTAGCTGGATGCCGGCATGTGTTTGGTCTGGCTACTTCGTGTGAACAGGAGAGCTCTTTTTATTTCGCATTTCTATATTTGACATTTTTCATTTTTCTTTTATTTTTATTTTTCCCCTTGCTTTGTTGCGTAATCTCCACCCACATCTCTCATACTTGGTTTTGTCTTCATCCCCCCCCCCCCCCCTTCTTTCCTCCTCTTCCTCATCCTCAACATCCTTCCCCGCTGCTTTAGCCTCACAGGCTGGGGACGTTTGCCGAGCAGGTAGGGATTTTTACCTTCCCTTACTATGCAAATAATACGCAGCAGGTTCAAAAGCCAGGGCATGATGGGATTGAGGGTAGCGAGCTGGGAGAGGGCGGGGGTGCTTAAGGAGGCAGGCCGTGCTCCTGGGGGCAGGTGGCAGGTGGCGCTGCACTGGTGACCGAAGGGGATAAGGCTCTGGGTACAGCAGGGACACTGCCATCATACCTTCCGTAATCGGTAATCGATAAAAATGTCTGCGCCGCTGAAACCTGCCGCGAGAATAAAATTGCTGCCAATATTCCCCCAATCTCACAGAAAGTAAAGAGGCAACACTTTAGCTATTTGTATTTTCATGAAGTGAAAATACATTAAAAGAAGATGGGTGTGTATATCCATTATATTTGTATGAGGTTCACGCTTGAATCGGTTGCTGCTCCTCTCTCCACGGAGCGGTTTTGCCTACGCTGAGGATAATGGAATCCCGGGGCTGTTGAATGACAGTGTTTGCTGCGGCCAGCAGGTCTGCCAGACTGGGAATGCTTCTGCTGCCTCCAGGGGTTATTTTTAGAGGCAAGCTGAAACGTCGAGGTGGAGCGCATGTGACCACCTGAAGGCCAGTCGTCTCGCACGGAGCTGCTGGATGTTAACACGGGGATTGGAGGTGGTAACTAGCAGTAGGATAAAAGTGTGTTCAGTGACTGCTGTTAATTTGGCCTAGTTTCCATGAGAACCAAGTCCGTCATGGTTGCTGTTATACCAGCCATGACGGCACATTGTTTTAATGCTGTTCTCCTCCAATGTCTTCTTCTAGTTACATATACTGCATTTTTTAATGCTTAACTTGCCCCGTGTTCTCCAGCAGGTCCACGAACCCTGCTCTGGTGAGGGGTGGCTCATCTAGTTGTTTATTTTTACCCCGTTTCCCGAAGAACTGGACTGGCCTGCTCGCCTAACGCTGGACTAGGCTCTCAGCCTGCTAATACCAGGCTTAGGTTCTCTGTTTATATGAATCCACTTCATTTTATTGTTTATTTTTTGGTTTTTCATTTTGGTTGACTTTTAAGTGACAGCTACGTGAATATGCCGCGTTTTATCGTTCGTACTGCCCCACCTGCATGCCCAGAAGTGTTCTGGTGTTGACTTTGGCACTGGGGAAACTGGCAGTAGTAGGGTGAATTTATTCAAACCTTAAAGGGAAAGGATGCTTTTCGGTTGGTGTGGGGCATTCCCTGCCACTCCTGCCACCGACTCAGAAGGAAGTGTGACTGTAGGTCCCGTTGCCCTGAAGCTAAACATTGTCCCGTTCATTGATGTCTAATTTCCAGTCCACCTTAACTTTCATCAGCCGCTTGTGTTTTTTTTTTTTTTTTTTTGTCCTCATATTCTGGACCCAAAATAGCTCCCGAACATTAAGGTAGCTCAGCCATCCGCCCTTCGCTCCCGTGCACGTTCTCCGGCTGCTCTCCCCTACGCTCCCCGAGCACGCAGCATTGGGGTCCTTGCCTCGTTCTCTCCGCCTCGTGCCCCGTTCTTTGCGTGGCTTCCCCGAGGTCTAACTGGCTGATGCTCATGGATGATGGCGGTTGTGCTGGAGACAGATGTGGTCTGCTGACTGTGGGCTACTCTTTTGCAGGGCACTTCAGGACCGGACCCCACCACTGTGTTTGTGGACATGAGAGCCTTGAGACATGACCGGTGAGTGTTCAGATGCTCCTGTTGTAACAGTTTACCATTCAGAATTAACTTTGGTTTTTGCCAAAATAGTCATGGGAAGTTGGGGATTTTTACTCCCTTGGATCACCATTATGGTGTTACTAATACCTCTGTCCTCACTGGTCAGTTTTACTAAACCGCCTATATTCACAGTTGCTAAACTTTCCATCTTCACAGACCATGCAGTTTTGTAAGCCATGGATGGTCCTGTTTAATTTTTTTTAAGCTGGACTTTCCTCTGCCTTTGCGTGGAATGTTGCAAGACCCTTCTCTGGGAAACTGCTGGAGATGACATCATTTACCAATAAGATTGGGCTGCACGCTGCCATAAATCTAGTTTTTATGGTCCTGGATGTACGATCGAAAGAGGGCCGTTGGGAGGGATTCAGGCTCGGTGCTCTCTTGCTCGTGTCACAGTCACACGCTTTGTACCTTTACGGTTGCCGGTGTTATTGGGAACTTTGGATAAATCGCCTCCCTTGGTTGATAATAACGAATGTAAGAAAAACACGGTGAACGTAATGCAAGAAGGCTTAGATGCCAAGCGTTTGAGGGGTTCTTGCAGAACTGATGGCGATTTGGAGGTAAAATGCTGAACCTACAGATGGCGACAAGCTATAGCAGGGGAGCTGGAGCTTGTAGATACACCATGCATGTCTAGACGCCTGTGATGTCATAAATGTGTGGTGTGCGCAGGAGATAAGGATGCTAAAGGGAAGGAGTGTCCATGAGAGTTTCAGACACACACTGCAGGGTTGCCAGCTTTGTTCATCTGACCGGTTATGAGATTCTCAGTTCGAGACACGTCTGCGCACGCCTTTACATGTATGTAAGAGTTTACCTTATACATAGTCTGTAGGGTCTGCATTGTACGCCAACACTTATGATGTAGCTAAATTTAGATTTATAATGGAATAATAAAGACTTGCCGTAAGATTTCTTGCGTAAGTATGACAGTCAGAAAGCGTGAGGGTCATGCCAGATGCGTGAGAGCTGGCAACCCTGGGGGAGTCATTCCTATATCCGGGTAGCGACCTGCTAGTGGTTCTGCTAGGAGAACTAGGATGTTCTGGAGTTCATTCAGGATCCATGAAATGTCCTGAGTTGAACTCTGCTTTGTAGCCTATGTGCTGGGTGTGTCTTTTAAGATAAACTCCATCACAATCGTGGTGTAATATTGTGTTATTAACTATTATACTGCCATATTTAAGTGTTAAGATGATGTACCTTTGACGAATGGCAGCCACAGCTATTGCAGCTGACACGTTCTCCAAAAGCAGGATCTGTTTCAAGCTACATCCACACTGCTTTTTTGTTTTAAGAGTTTTTAAACAAAGGCGATTTCCATCCACACTGAAACGAGGGAAAACATATATGATGTAGCTATTAACAAACATTGGGCAAGCGAATTGACAGTCACCAGTAAATTAGTTTATTTTTCCCACAAATATGTAGCATTCACGCTGTGTTCACCTGGTGGCGACAGCATTATTGAGAGCAGCTCCTCCATATTCGTCATGTTGGAATACTATTTGCTTCTGTGTAGGAACGACCAGGTGACCAATCAGGCAATGAGGGGTTGTAACTAAATCATGTGATGAGTGGGGACCAATTAGGGCACTTTTAGAGTTTGCGTTTTTGTGAGTCTTTGTTTTCACTCATCCACACTGCAAGGCACCACGAAAATGAAGATTTCAGAAGTCTACAGCTCTGAATAGGTGTTCAAAGGTCAATGTTTTTAGTAGATGAAAACTCCGGGGTAGTGTGGATGAAAGGGCGAAAACAGAGACTAATGTCTTTATTTTTAAATGAAAAAGTAACAGAGTGGACGTAGACTCAGATACCAACCTCAGCTGCCATGGTTGACCCCATTAAGATAATCAATGCTACATCTTTGAAAACGATCATCGGTGCAAATGCCACTTGTCGTTCATCAGTGGTGGGCAGTGGTGGCTTAATGGTTAAGGAAGCACACTCGTAATTGAAAGATTGCAGGTTCGAATCCCTGACCAGCAAGGTACCACTGAGGCACCCTGAGCAAGGTACTTCCCCCAAGCACTGCTCCCCGGGCGCTGAATTAGCTGCCCCCTGCTACGTCACGATGTCACATACGGGTTAAATGCAGAGGACACATTTCGTGGTTGTGCGCTGTGTGCTGTGGTGTGTCAACAATGACAATTAATCACTAAATTCTTATTTCCTTTCTCTGCTGCACTAATCATTTAGTCAAATCACAATCATGTTTGGCACTTAAACACACAATATCAAGTTGCTCCCTTATTTATTTATTTTTTTACTTTTTGTAATTTCCCCAACTTGAAAGGAGTAACAACATCCACTTGGAAGTTTAACTGGATTCCACTCGACAGACAAGGCAACCCCTCTATTTCTTTTTTGTCCTTATTTTCCTTTTACTTGGACCTCGGCAAGGTAAACAATGTTGCCACCAGATAAAATCAGGTAGAAAACCTTTACCTTTAAGCAAACAAGAAAAAGAAACAGAGCCCAAGTTGTTACATACACCTGAGCACAGCCAATGGACACCCAGTAATGTGCAAATATGCAAATGCAGGTACAAATACAAACACCAGCATTACATAATCAATCAGTTATTTCATTTTAATAAAGTGAATGGATACCTTCTAAAAATGACATCTTGTTAGAAAATATCGATGCACATTACATTCATATTATAAAATAAATATCCGCCCCCCCTACACACATTGTCTGTATACATCTCTCTGCTAACAACACACCTGCTTTTTATCCTACAGCTCAACCACCGTTCTCTTCATATTTAAACTAACCGGAGCAAAACTCTTAATCATCAACAATCAATTATGCCAGACCAAACTCGTAATGATACCACTCATCAAACTTGTACTTCAAGAGAAACGCTACAGTCACCAGCATAGTCACAGTAATTATCAGCCACGGCAGCAGATTTCGCCGGCAGCAACAGTAACCCTGCTCACAATATAAATAAATTTCTCTCCTTACCGGCTGCCTCTCCAGTCTCTGATGACGCGATTCTTTTGCACAAACCCCCCCAAGAACGCCGAAGCGATTAAGCACACAACACAGCTTCTGGTGCGCGTCTCCAAACTAAATCCTTTCAGCGCTGCCTTTCACCTGCTTCCTGCATGCGTGGCGCCACTGGCCATATCACACCCATTGGACCGTAACAGCCCATGTTGATGTTTGGCACTTAAACACGCAGAACATTAAAACTTCTAACACTTCCCTGGAGTGTCACTCACAATATGACGGATGACCTTATACGAACAGACTTGCCGAGCTCAAACCGAGAGATTCTCAATATGATTAAAGTGCTTGATACTGCCGCACTCAGTAGACGCTTCTCCACCAGAGCCATGAGGAAGACTCCTCCAGCAGCATCACCTCCTAGATCCCATGTCCGTTTTGTCCTTCAGGGTCCGTCTTGTGGAGAGGGGTTCGCCACACAGTCTGCCACTCATGGAGTCTGGGAAGGTGAGTGACACGCTGCTGTTTAATGCACATTGGAGATCCTCGAATGCCGAATTGCTTAGAGCTTCGGCTCGCGTTTCATTCTGCATGGCGGTAGAATGACTATGTCCGAAAACCTTTCTAGATTCTGCCCGGAGTTCGGATCATCATCGCCAACCCGGAGACCAAGGGCCCATTGGGTGACTCTCACCTGGGGGAGGTCAGTATCGCGTCATTAATGCCCCCCACCTCACGGTGCCCCATAGTCAGTCACAGCCTTTACCTGGTGGCCCTCCGTCCTTCGAGGATGTATTTCCATTATGACAAAATGTCACAAAGCGAGAAAAGGAAACTAACACAAGAGAAACTAACCTAATATGATTATACCGATTCTGAATGTGTTTCTTAATAAGCAGAGGGGACAGATCATGCATTAAGTGCCTTGAAAGATGTAAAGGGAAGCTTAGCCCTCTTGACTGAATACAGATGCACTGATTTTATCTTGTCTATGTGCCCTTTTGTTGATTTTTAATCTGTGGTACTTTTAATCTGTACTTGGTATCCCAAGTGTGAAATACAAGCAGAGTGGAACAGTGTCTGTCCTTATCTGTCCTCTGCAGATCTGGGTTCACAGCAGCCACAACGCCAGCGGATACTTCACGGTGTACGGCGACGAGTCCCTGCAGTCGGACCACTTCAGCTCGCGGCTGAGCTTCGGCGACACGCAGACGGTGTGGGCGCGCACCGGCTACCTGGGCTTCCTGAGGAGGACCGAGCTGACGGATGCCAGTGGTGGTGAGGACATTTGAAAAATGTCCTGTTTGAAAAAGGCCTTACAGTACCTGTTTATATGTATAGAGCTGTTAATTTGCCTCTGGTGCATTTTCTAAAAAAAGAAGCACTTAATGAGTGGCTAATGCCACAGGACTGCTTCATGCCTCCTAATAAATGACACAGTCCTGAATGCTGGTAGGCTTGTCAAACAGCATTACCTTGTCGCCGAATGAGGGATGCTTGTTTGCCTGCCAGGCAGCATTACCTTGTCCCCGAATGAGGGATGCTTGTTTGCCTGCCAGGCAGCATTACCTTGTCCCCGAATGAGGGATGCTTGTTTGCCTGCCAGGCAGCATTACCTTGTCCCCGAATGAGGGATGCTTGTTTGCCTGCCAGGCAGCATTACCTTCTCCCCGAATGAGGGATGCTTGTTTGCCTGCCAGGCAGCATTACCTTGTCCCCGAATGAGGGATGCTTGTTTGCTTGCCAGGCAGCATTACCTTGTCCCCGAATGAGGGATGCTTGTTTGCTTGCCAGACAGCATTACCTTCTCCCCAAATGAGGGAAGCTTGTTTGCCTGTCAGACAGCATTACCTTCTCCCCAAATGAGGGATGCTTGTTTGCCTGCCAGGCAGCATTACCTTGTCCTCGAATGAGGGATGCTTGTTTGCCTGTCAGACAGCATTACCTTCTCCCCAAATGAGGGATGCTTGTTTGCCTGCCAGGCAGCATTACCTTGTCCTCGAATGAGGGATGCTTGTTTGCCTGTCAGACAGCATTACCTTCTCCCCAAATGAGGGATGCTTGTTTGCCTGCCAAGCAGCATTACCTTCTCCCCAAATGAGGGATGCTTGTTTGCCTGCCAGGCAGCATTACCTTGTCCTCAAATGAGGGATGCTTGTTTGCCTGTCAGACAGCATTACCTTCTCCCCGAATGAGGGATGCTTGTTTGCCTGCCAGGCAGCATTACCTTCTCCCCAAATGAGGGATGCTTGTTTGCCTGTCAGACAGCATTACCTTCTCCCCGAATGAGGGATGCTTGTTTGCCTGCCAGGCAGCATTACCTTCTCCCCAAATGAGGGATGCTTGTTTGCCTGTCAGACAGCATTACCTTGTCCTCGAATGAGGGATGCTTGTTTGCCTGTCAGACAGCATTACCTTCTCCCCAAACGAGGGATGCTTGTTTGCCTGTCAGACAGCATTATTTCTTGTCCCACAGAGAGACATGATGCCCTGTATGTGGTTGGTGCCCTGGATGAGGCCATGGAGCTTCGAGGGATGAGGTACCACCCCATCGACATAGAGACATCGGTCATCAGGACCCACAAGAGCATCATGGAATGGTGAGCAGATTTTTGCAGCTGGTGCAAAACCGGACCGGCATACTGTGCTTCTATCATTTCCCTATGATCTTTGGCCATCACACGATTGAGAAACATCTTCTGCACTATGTGTGCAGGTGCAATACAGAGTGGAGTACTCTGCTCAGCAGGTATTTTTTCCTGTGTTTAATCCCTACATTTACTGTACTTCTCAGCAAGGCCAGGTTCCTCAATCACTGACCCAGATCATGCTGCCTTCTCAGATGGGATTTGCTTCCCCAATGAGCGCTTCATGTGCTGGAACGCGACTTTGGCTGAAGACCCAGTGTTATTCGCTCTTGTCCCCCACTTTCCCTCTCCCCAGCGCGGTGTTCACCTGGACCAACCTTCTGGTGGTGGTTGTGGAGCTGGACGGCTCAGAGCAGGAGGCGTTGGACCTGGTGCCGCTGGTGACCAACTCCGTGCTGGAGGAGCACTACCTGATTGTTGGTGTGGTGGTGGTGGTGGATGTAGGCGTCATCCCCATCAACTCACGCGGTGAGAAGCAGCGTATGCACCTCCGTGACGGATTCCTGGCCGACCAGCTGGACCCTATCTACGTGGCCTACAACATGTAGGTCCACCTCCACCCCCATGCACCCGGCACCCCCACGTACCCGGCACCCCCCACCCTGCGGCGGGAAAATTCCATATGCGTCGCATCTCCTGCACCATTGACAACCACCTTGTAAATGTTGTGGAAACCTCGGAGCGAGAGCCCGGCGTAGAGGGATCTGAGATGCCTTGAGGTTTTGGAAAAGCACTCCTGATGGGCAAGAGCGATATAGGGGGAGACAGGGTGGGAGATGTGGCGGTGAGCTCAGCTGACAGAAGCGTCATCCAATTGGCTGAGGAGAAAGAGCAGCACTTCACACATCTTGCTTAATTGGATAGTGCTTTTGAAGTAGGTGTGGTTCTATATTTTCACATTATGTATGCTGAAGTTGCTCATTTTTAATATGCCCTCTAAGAGGTAAGGGTATTTTTTAAGATATTTACATACTGTGGCAAATTGTATTTTGAGTTGTCAACTGTTTTTAAGATATAAAGCATAACAAATATAGATATGTTTCGATACAGGACGTCTGTTTAGTCCATAAAACTTGACTAAACTACAAAGAGGTACTTTTTTATGTTGTGTTTTCAACCACGCGCTTATGGTTTGCTGTCTAGATTCGTTTTGTAGCGGTGTAACAACTTTACAGGGATCCCAAGTGGGTTCGCGGTTCTGCTTCCACAATGACAGCCGGATTGGCAACGTTGTGTGGAAAGGAAGAACATGACGTCATATCATGTAATTATGTACAAAACTTTTAATTTATTTTTTTTAGAAGTATATAAGGGAAGACATTTAAGAATGTCTGTCTCTTTAAATATTTGATAATATAAAGCAAAGCCTTGTATCTTGAGTGAATAGTATCACATCAAGTATATAAAATATATATTAAAACACACACACACACATATATATATATGTTTATATATATATATAAACATAGAAACACCTAGATGTGACGAATGAAAACGCCTGAAATGCAGTACTTCTCACTTGCATGGTGTCTGTTGTTGTAGATAAATCTGTTGTTGTTTCATTGTTCGAGTGACACGCGGTTTCGAGAACGTAAAAGATGTCCTCAGAGGACGGGCGCCCCAAGGCGTGGAACAGACACCAAAAGGGTAACTTGGATGACACTTTAAGCCCAAATGTATTTGGACAGAAATTGCACCTTTCCTTTAGCAGTGACGGTTTTTTCGTACTTTTTTGTTTTTTCACTGCCTTGTTGATGGCCAATCCGAACAGCGTCGAGTGTAAATATTGGAGTTTAGTTAGGTACCTTCATTCACCCGCAGAGAAGTCTTGATCTGGGTTTTATGAATGTTCAGCGGTCTTCTGGAAACAGACACTGATTATAAACGATCCGAAACGCACGAGAAGCTTATGTCATTCTCACCTTAAAGCTCATAAGGTCACATCGCCATTATATGTAAAAAACTTTATTCTCCTCTATCCAGGAAGAACACAAATTTTTACGATTGGAGATGTAACAAACAGTGACGCATGATCACCTGATAATGCTGCTGGGATCATTCTTGTTCCTGTCTTCTATCATTTAAATCAGTTTGTCTGCAGAAGATCTATAGTGCAAAACTGGTGTTACATGAAATGCAGGAGATAAGTGCAATCGTGACAATTTCTGTCATAATATATGCATTGCAGTGTGAGTGGGTAATGAAGGTGAATCGCTTGAATTGAAACCAGTGGAAAGATGCTTGTGGGATTACAGTCAAAGGTTTTGGTAACATAGTCACTGGTTAGTGAGGCTTATCGTAATGGTTTCAGCTTCATTGTTTTTGGAATGATGATCGTATCGCTGTCAAGATGATGATG